>NC_142684.1:124534242-124837272 GCF_056320005.1 Nelumbo lutea
ACCCCCCCCCCCTTGAGAATGCTAGGCCGAGGCAAGTTCTCTATGTACATAGTTCTCATGGTATTGTCACTGGTGTTGGCTAACCGGGACAGGGCGTCGGCCTCCGCGTTCTCAGATCTCAGGATTTGGTTGATGAAGTGAGACTGGAAGTTGAGCAGAGCCTCTCTTACTTTGGCTAAGTAGGTGATCATGGTTGGCTCGTGAGCTTCATATTCACCTGTAACTTGGTTGACCACGAGCTGAGAATCACTACAGATGACGATGTGCTTGGCTTTCACTTCGTTTTCTAACCGGGACAGGGCGTCGGCCTCCGCGTTCTCAGATCTCAGGATTTGGTTGATGAAGTGAGACTGGAAGTTGAGCAGAGCCTCTCTTACTTTGGCTAAGTAGGTGATCATGGTTGGCTCGTGAGCTTCATATTCACCTGTAACTTGGTTGACCACGAGCTGAGAATCACTACAGATGACGATGTGCTTGGCTTTCACTTCGTTTTCTAGAGCCAGACTGGCTATTAACGTCTCGTACTTTGCTTCATTGTTGGACGTCGTGAACTCAAAGCGTAACGCATACTCCTGTTTCACCCCGCTTGGCCCATATAGAACGATTACAACTCTGCTGCCCTGCTAGTTGGATGAGCTATCCACGTGAAGGATCCATGGCTCCTCATCCCAGCTCGGGTTCGATCTAACTAGGAGAGAAGCCACACTGGTTGCTACCTCACGGTGCTTGAGCCCAACCGACCTGGGAACCTCGGGCTCATTCAACCTGGGGGCCTTGGGCTCGACCGACATAGGGACTTCAGTGTTGAAAGTGCATTCCGCGACAAAGTCAGCTAAGGCTTGGGCCTTGATAGCAGTTCGCGGCTTGTACTGGAGGTCGTATTCATTGAGTTCAATGGCCCACTTTGTCAACCTACCAGAGGCCTCGGGCTTGAGCAAGACTTGTCTCAAAGGCTTGTTGGTGAGGACGACGATAGTATGAACTTGGAAGTATGGACGGAGCTTCCGAGCTACAATGACTATTGCGTACGCCAACTTTTCGATCTTTGGATACCTCATCTCTGCACCCTACAACACCTTTCTAACATAGTAGATAGGTCATTGGACTCGATCTACTTCTCTTATCAGTTCGAGCTGACCACTTCGTCACTTGCAGAGAGGTACAACTCCAAAACATCACCCTCCTCGGATTGGGTTAAGACTGGGATATTGGCGAGGTACCCTTTGAGCTCATCGAACGCGAGCTGGCACTCTTTGGTCCATTCAAAGCCTTTGCTTTTAATTGCCTTAAAGAAAGGCAGGCAGCAATTTGTCAATTTGGACATGAAGCGGCTCAGGGCGGCTATACGGCCATTCAACTTCTGAACCTCCTTCAATTTTCGGGGTAGTCTCATATCTAGGATAGCCTTAATTTTATTCGAGTTGGCTTCAATGCCACACCGGTTGACGATGCACCCGAGATGACACCGAAGGCACACTTGTTTGGGTTTAGTTTCATATTAAACTTATGCAAAATAAAAAAAAAAAGAATGCAAATATTTTATTAAATCATTTGAAAACTGAGTCTTGACGACCATGTCGTCTACATAACATTCCACTTTTCTGCAAATTAATGGCTTGAATAATTTATTTACAAGTCTTTGAAAGGTAGCCCCGACATTTTTTAGTCCAAAGGGCATGACCTTGTAATAGTACAAGCAAAGTTCAGTTATAAAAGTTGTTTTTTCTTTGTCGGAAGGGTTCATTCTTATCTGGTTATAGCCCGAGCAGGCGTCCAGGAAACTCAGCAACTCATGCCCTGAGGTCGCGTCCACCAGGTGGTCAATCTTGGGGAGTGGGAAGCAATCATTTGGACAAGCTCGATTCAGGTCGGTATAATCGACGCACATGCGCCATTTACCTTTGGCATTCTTTACCAGGACTGGGTTGGCTACCCAACTCGGGTAATGGACCTCTCTGGTAAAGTCGATTGCGATGAGCTTCCCAACCTCCTCATCAACTGCTCTCCAACGCTCTAGGGCTAAGTTGCATTTCTTCTAACGGGCCTAACTATAGGATCAGTATTTAGCCTGTGAGTTATGATGTTAGGGTCTATGCCAGGCATCTTTACCGCAGACCATGCAAAAACATCTAAATTTTCAAGTAAAAAACTTATTAGTTAAGATCGCAGGGGCTCCTGGACTGAAGCACCGATTTGGAGTGTCCGAGCTGGGTCCTCCGCCGAAGTGGGCACGGAAACAGTCTCTTCCGTATGTGCAGCTTGCTCTTTGCATTGTCCGTAGGTCACTCCAGCTCGAGGTCGTCAGCCACCTTGGCTTTCCCTTTGAGGGTGGCGATGTAGCACTTGCGAGACTCGAGCTGATCGCCTCGCGCTACCCCAACTCCGAAGTCCGTGGGGAACTTCATCGCCAAATAATAGGTGGAGACCACCGCACGTAGAGCGTGGGTGATGGGCCGTCCTACTATGGTGTTGTACAGGGAGGGAGTTGCGACCACCAAGAAGTTGTGGTTAAGCCTCACTATGCTAAGCCAGGTGCCGACTTCCACAGGTACTATGATTCTCCCCAAGGGACTGACTTCCTCTCCGCTGAAGCCCACCAAGGGAGTACTTGTGGGCTTGAGGTCGCTCTCTTGGAGCTGAAGCTTGTCAAATGCTGCCTTGAAAAGAATGTCTGTCGAGCTGCCGGAGTCGACGAGGACACGCTTGACTTCGAAGTCATTAATCCTTATCTTTACAATGAGCGCATCATCATGGGGGTAGTGGACCCCGCACGCGTCGTCCTCAATGCAGAAGATCGGGTCTTCTGTCCTTGGCCGCTTTGGGGGGTTCTGCTCCTCCCTTCCGACCTCTTGAGCTGAAATCCGAGCTGCAGCCGAAGTGCAGCCTGTGACAATCGAACCTTTGGCAATCACATGAATAGTCCCTCGAACTGGTCTCTCTTTAGGGGGCTGCTGCTGCGGTTGCTCTGCTTGCCTACTATTGGGCTCAAGAGCACCTCTACCCTGCTCCCCTTGTCAACTTGCCTTATTATTATTGTTTTGTACAAAATTTCTTAAGTATCCGTGACGGATGAGCTCTTTTATCTCGTCGCGGAGGTTCTTACAATTCGCAGTACAAAATTTCTTACATTGGGGTCCCCTTTCAGCCGGGGTGGCCACTTCACATACGGGGCATCTTTGATTGCCATAAGGATCTTGGCCCACTTCACGTTCAGGGGTGTGTAGTCAGTCCTTTCTGCTGGAAGAGCTCGGAAAGGCTGTCTTGGCCTTGCCCCCCGAGCTGGGTCTTTTTTCTTCTTGCTGTCCCCTTGGATCGAGGACTCACCTTCCCTTTTCCTTTTCTCGGGCACACTTTCATTTTTCTGGTTGATCTCCTCCTCCGTTCCTATGAACTGATCCGCGAGCTTGAGGAACTCGGTTATAGTCTTGGGCCGATTGACCACCATGTGCCACTTGAACTCTTTGTGCGTGATGCCTCTCTTGGCTGCTATAAGCCGCACTATGGGGTCCATGTCGAGTATTTGTAAACAAGCGCCATTGAATCGCTTGATATAACTCCGGATGAACTCTCCTTCCCTCTGGACTATGCCAAGGAGACTCTCCTGAGTTCTCGAGCACCGCTTGCTGGTGACGAAATGGGAGGTAAAGACTTGCACGAACTGTAGGACTCACTGGTGCGGGCTACCCCTTTGAAAGTGGTGGAGAAGGCCACGCACATGCAGGACTCACTGGCCCTAGCCAAGTGCATCTGTGACTGGAAGGTGTTGACGTAGTCATTTGGATCGAACGATCCGTTATACTTGTCCAAAGGAGGAATCTTGAAGTCCTTTGGCATAGGGACGACTAGAAGTTCTGGAGACAGGGGGGACGGCATTGAGAAGAGCGGAGTGGCTTTCACTTCATCTGAGCTCACCTCTTCCTTACCCTTGAGCTCGACGAGGTTGTGAGTGGCAGTTCGGCGAGCTTGGCGGCGTCTCCGCTGCTTCGTTGGCTTGACATTAGTACTGCTTGCTTCTGTGTTGCCGAGCTCGATGGGCCCATGAAGGGGCTCAGATTGCTACTGATGGCTGTAAACTAAAGGGCCTTGTCTACAGTCTGCGGCCAGGACCTCGAACTGGTTCTCGATGAGCGGGTGCTCAAACTGTGAAGGCCGAGGCGACGCGGTCTGACTGGTTGAGAGGCCCCTGACCTGACTACAGGCTGCAAGGTGGGGGGAGTAACTTGTCTTTCCCTCCTGCTATGGGATGAACCTGACTCCCGAGAGGATTTTGAGTTCGGAATGTCTCTCCTCGGCGGGGGAGACGCCCGCTGCGACGGCGGGGCTGGGCTTGCAATGCAGCAGGGTGTCGAGGTGGAACTTGTTGTTGATGCTGAGGCAGCGGTGGAAACTGCTACTGGTACTGCTGTTGCTAGACGTGGTGAAGCATTTGTTGTTGGTACCACTGGAACTGGTGGACCTATTGCACTTGAGCTTGCATAGCTCGCACGTAGTGTACCAAGTTTTTTAGCTGGTTCTATCCGACCACTGGGAGAACTGACGGTTCTGCAATGGTCGCCTTCACCGGCGAAGGGAGTGAAGTATTTACTGGCGCCATGACCTGAGGCGCGCTCAGGGTAGGGAGCTGAAGTCGTTCTCCAGAGGTGTTGTGGTCAGCACTTCATCCGACGTTGCTAGAGGAAGCCATTGAAGTCTTACTGAAAGTTGTGGTGTTTGATGTAGGAAGGCCCTTTGAAGCGTTTCCCACAGACGACGCCAAATGATGTAGCGTGATCTGGTCACTCCTAGCTGGCAGGGGGTCACACTCTAAACTGGCGACGGACGATACCTGAGAAGAAGAAGAGGATGAAGGATTCTCGGGGAGCTCACCCGACGGGAACACTCCGATGCTTAATTTAGAACTCGGTGGAAAAACTAAGAGTTGCAAAGAAATAAATAATAAGAGTGAAGATGCACAGTTTTTTATTACCCTTTTCCTTGGGAGTTGGAGTCCTTATATATTAATGCTCTGTCAAATCGGGTGTAACCACCTCTGATTCTCTACCGCAGCCGTTATTCACTAGGCTAATTCGATTGGTGCAGGTATCCATCGCAGAGTACAGTCCTATCAGTTGATAGATGTTATGCATGTTAGACAGTTTTGTATGCCCTTAGCTTCAATCAAAATGATGTACTTTATGAGTTTATTGCAAATAAATAAAAATGCATATTTGATTCATGTTCCCTTGGTATGTTTCTGTGTAATACCCTTAAACTGAACACTTAATGAGCTCGTGTTAGTTTAGAATGTTCACAGCTAGTGGGTCGGTTTGGGGAGACCTATCCTGACAAGACTAACACTGTGGTGCCACCAAGTCGGTTGGGGTGGCTTGTCTCAGCTACCGGGGTGAGACCCTAGGCACATACAGTGTGGGATTAATTGAATCTTTGAACTGGACCAGATTTCTAGTATTGCCCTGGACCTTGGAGATTGATGGGCAAAACTGAAAAGTTACACCCGACCCCTAGACTCGATTATGATACTGCACTTGGTGTTGGATTGGGCTGTCTTTGATGTACCAATCAGTGAGATCCTTAGCGGGGGTCAAAACCTGGGTATGTTGGGACAGTCAGAGAATTCATCTGAGTGAGTGATCATAGTGACAGGATTAGCCCCTTTGTCGGACAAAGGTAATGATCGGGGATGCAATCTCACTGATGGAAACCAAGACTGCCGGCAGCCGATTTCAATCGTTGAAATTTGTTTTGCAAAATATATTTTATATGAGATACAAATATATATATATATTATGGTTTCAAAATGTTTGCAAAAGGTTTTAATTCCCAAGATCCATACTTGAGAGAGTGCAACACTGTTCCTTGCAACCGAGGGAGAGGTCCTCTCTTGTCAGGCAGTGTATGATCATTATGGGATGAGAGGTTGTTGGGCAGTGTATGATCATTATGGGATGAGAGGTTAAGTGTAAGGCCATTGAGGATAATACCTGATGGGTTAATCTTGCATTTGCCCATAGTCCCTGAGTGTTACAAGGTGGCTTGACTCAGGGACCACTTAGGGTAAGTGTTGGGCCCATAGAGCCCATCTGATGGGTTTCAGGGGGTGCACTGTCCATAACAGTGTATTCGGCAAGGCCTTGTAACAAAGGTTGGACTGAACCCATGTGGCTTATGTGTAGATCAATGTTTGGGTCCCACGCCATACAAGGAAGCCCAACTGGGTAACAATTTGGAAGGCTTAATGAATACATAACCCTAAATGGGCATTAAGCCCATTTCGAACTGGGCTAATTTGATTAGTCTTTAATGGGCGAATTCTGAGATAAGATTAGCTGATAGGATTGGGCCCACACCCTATCCACTCAGAGAGTCCAAGATCTAAATGAGATTTAGATTTGGAAACTTCCTAATTAGATTAGGAACTGGCTGATCTAATCTGCAGATAAGATAGGGATTATCCCTTTATTTAAAAGGACTTCTAATCCAGATATGATTTGGGTTAGCAACTCCTAATGGGATTAGGAGCTGATCCCTTTAAGTCTATGAAAGGAAGAGGGGGTGACAACCTTTAGACATCCAACACACAGACAACCAGCAGTCTTGTCTTCAGAGCTGAGATCACAGAAGAGAGAATTCTGCACCCTACAAATTCTCTTTAGCCACCTCCTTCCTGCAGCCGCTGCCTATAGTAGTTCAATCTCCATTGCTTGGGAGAAATCAAGATTGGATCTTGATTCCAATCTTTTAGAGAAAAGATTGGTAGGAGTTGTATTCACAAGCCGTCTAGGTGATTCTTGGGAAGAATCAGGTTCTTAGGAAGGACACTGTTGATTCTGCTCCACCTTGCACTGCGCCATCTTCAGTGGGAGCAGATTTTGGTTTCTAATTTGGGCGTGAACACCTCCATTGAGAGATATTATTTCTCTGTATCAGGTATTATCTCTCTTTCCTCCTTTTAGTTCAGATCTGGTTCAGTTTATGGTTCAAGAATGATCATTGAAAATATGATTTTCTAAATAGGGAATTCGATTCCCAGTTGAAGGGAAAGAAAATTTTTTTGAAATTCGCCCCCTTCATTCTGCAATCTTGGGCGTCCATATGATGGATTTCCTATCCCTTCAATGTAGAGCTGGCGTGCACAACGCCGCCTGACGTGAGATGTGGGCGTAGTCCTCTGGACTGGCAGGTGTTGCACTGCTAGACAAGAGACGTGGGAGCAGTCTGACAGGCACCGTCTTGTCGAATAAGAAGTTTCCCGAAGACTTCGAGTTACTCAATAGCAAGCTCCTTTGTAGCGAGCTCCCTTGTAGCGAACTCCTTCGCAGCGAGCTGCCTTGCAGCAAGCCGTTCTATAGTGAGCTGTCTTGTGGCGAGTTGTTCTGTCGGGGTTTCAGCGAGCTCATTACGCCGAGTTGTGACCAAACTGTCATGTTGAGCTGTCATTTATGTCGAGTCATATCCACGTGTCCCCTGGTTAGGATGTCGGGTCAAATCACCCTCCATCAGGCCTAAGTATCACTTACTTGAATAAGTGATGTCACTTTCCCACCTAGAGGAAAAATTGACAAAACGTGTTGGGACACTTTTGCCCCATCTAACAATGACTTTTTATAGATAAATGAGTCATTGTATAACTTACTTGAGGATCAAAAGAATACAAATAAGTTAACTTACTCAGGTAAGTGTTTCCCAGGTAATACTTACTTGGATAAGTGAGCTTACCAAGGTAAATAACTTTTTGAAAAATCAACAAGCTTAATTATTGGTCAAAGTTCTTCTGATGAAATAGATATACTAAACGATAATCTCAAGCCTTGTTTGGTTTGCAGGAATAGGGGTCTGGAACCGGAATCAGAATGGGCTATTCTAATTCCAACTGTTTTGTTGGGCGGAATTGGAACCCCGTTTCCATTCCTACTAGAATGGCATTCCCCCATTTGAGGGAATGGCCATTCTCTACCCATCCCTTGGGAATGAAATCTCATTCCTGCTGATTCCAATTCCCATTCCCATTCTTGTCTAAACAAAACAGACTGGGAATAAACCATTCCAATTCCAACTCCGAAGGATTTTGATTCCGGTCCCGGTTTTGATTCCAAATGCGAACCAAATGGATCCTCATTTCCTTTCTTCTTTTTAACACAAACTCATAGAAACATTAAAAATAAATACAAGATTGCTATGAGATGTATGGATGTCAACAAGTTGGGTTCGGTATAGATTTGCTTGAATTTGAACCCAAACCTAAAAAGGGTTATATCCTATATGGATTATATATGAATTATGGATAAGAGATTTTGAACCCAAACCCAATTGGTCCTCTTCCATATGTTCCATATATAGTACATCTATAGTAACCGATCTTATCTATACTATATATAAAAGTGCGGATGTAGAGTGAAAGTTTTTTTGGATTAAAATTATCCTCTATTTCTAAGTCTAAGAAAGGGTATAATTTATAAAAGTCATTTTATTAAAGTTTTAATATAAGCTTTAATGGCTACTAAAATTATCATATTTATGAATTTAGTTAATCTCTAATGGTAAGGGTTGTAAATGTAATCTCAATTATTACTTTCCACCTCATTTAATCCCCTCTCATTAGCATTTTATACTTAAGCCATTAACTCTCATTCTCTCTTATTAAATCCTAAGTTATTTTTTTACTAATAAATGCTACTAATTAGATCTATGTCAATATTTTTAACAATATAAACCTATACATTTTAAAACTGACTCAGGAAGAAAACCATTCTTTATCCAAGTGGTGGCTAAGCAATTCAACCATTCAAATCAAATTAATTAACCAATGAAGTTATAGTTAGGTAATAAAATTTTTAAAATAAAAAAATAGAAAAATTAGACACTTATGATATTTTTATTAATAAAATTAAAAAAAATAAGTGTAATAAACAATAAATTATTTTATTGATGGTGAAAATGATATGCATAATTTAGAATTGACCAAAAATAAAATTATTTTACTATTTAATAAAGATCAATAGTTCAACTTTTGGCACATCTATAATATCATATATTTATCATATTAAATAAAAAGTAAGTGTGGTATATCAAAATTATTTTTACACAAAAAAAAAATTGAACACATCTATAATTCTATATTTACACTACTATTATAAATATGAGTAAGACTGTGGAACTTTCTTTTTGACTTAAATACTCTTTTTAAAATTTAGTCCCTGTTTAATTGTGAGGTTTAAATTGTAAATTGAACTACTAATTTTACAATGTAATGTATCACTCATGGCTCTTCTCATTGTTTCAAGAAAAAGGCTCTAAAACTTCACAAAAAAAGATACACCAAAAAAATAAAATATTACAAAAAAAAAAAGTCTGGCTAAACAGGTAGACCTATTAATGACACTAAAACTTTACAACTCGATTCGATTATCATATATTTGGATGAGGTGTTTATGTATTCAAAATTGGATTTGACAATCTGCATCTGATTAATAATTAAATATAAAAAAATACATAAAGTTTATAGAAAATTTTGGATACATTATTAGCATTATCATTATCATTATCTAGAATTGCCATGGGTTCATCTTGACCCTAACCCTGATTAAGACTGACCCAACCCTAATGTGCCCTCAAGTTTCTCATTGATGTCAATTGATTTCATACCAATTACAAAATCTGCCCAAGAGTCCCTCCACCACAAGTCTTTAAAATGAAAAGATAAAACTAGAGTCTAAAGAATAGACAAGTCTTTTGTTTGTCTCTCAAATCTAAATTCTAATATTCAGATTTAATAATGAGGATGATGTTCGATTCTAGTGTCACAACCAGCACATATCATTAATAAACTTCACATTTCACGTAACCAAGGATTAAAGTATTGGTATCAGGTATCATATCGGACAACTTGGGTACGGTTACAAATAAGCTTGGGAAACACATGGATATGAACGAAAAAATATGAAAATGCTTGGATAGGCTAAGAAAACGCATATAAATTTAATAATTATATTAATAATTAAAGAAATATATTATTATTGATATAACGGGACGCATAGATATTATACAATTTTATTGATAATTCATCAACTTTTACTTTTATTAAAATCCAAGACACAAAAAATATGCAACCATTATATTTGAATTATTATATCAATTATTTTTATTTTACTATTTTCAATTTTTTAACATCAACAAAAAATCAACTAAAAATTAATTTGCAAATATTCACTAAATAATACTTTCACTTTTGTGGATTTGATAAATTATTTATTTTATTAGTTTATAAAATAATAATTTTGAATATTATTATTGTTAATTTGCACTTGGAATTATTGAATATACTATTTATTTAAATTAAATGTAAGAAATAATGTTAATAAAAAGATTTACTTCATTTATTATCACGAAATAGAAGGTGGCATGATGGTTAAGATCATTGTGCTCTTAAAAATTATATGACGTGGGTTTCAGGGTTCGAATCATATTAAAACTCTTTTTATAGTGAAATACTTTGTATGTGATATACGGGTTCATATGCCTCAGTATCGGTGCATATCCGCCGATATTCTACGATACGCATCCGATAGGATACACCCCTTATAAAAAACAATGATAATCAATCAACCGGTATCAATCTACCAAAACAAATATCAACGGGTAATCATAAAAAGCGAGAAAAAATCGGCTGCCTGGTATTCGTCAAAATTGACCGGGGGGATTGGTCAAGGTTCTTCTGCTAACCTTTCTGGTATCACAATTGCATCATATAAACCAATATGCTAAAAGTAGTTGGGGTGCGTCTGGGCGAATTTGCAGAAGTCACACCAAACGCCACCCATAGCACAATCAAATTGCGCCCTCTGTCTTTTTCTTCTAAATTAACTAACGCTGTTTCTTCTATTTAATCCTTAATCAGCAACCAAGGAAGATAAACTACAAAGGAAAAGAAGTTTACCTTATATTTTTTTACTAATAATCAAGGGAGTGGATCGATCAAAAGCCCTAGAAATCTGCTAGAGAGAAGTCTACCGTTGGATCAGAACCCCGGGGCCATGCTAAAAAGAATCGGTGTTACGTGGCATAAAATCACATGGTCGACGGCTCGATAGCAGATTTCTCTTGTGCTGTTTAATCGTTTCCCTAACTTGGAACAATATATGATCAGGCAGCAATATCGTGACGGATATGCCGGAGAAGAACTGGAATCACGACATCCGGCGAGCTCAACTGAGGGAGATGACCATCCGAAGACATGACCTCGGCAATGGATTCGCCGCCGAGGTTCCTGTGCAGGTACTCGGACACCACCACCGGCACGGCCAAATCCTTACTGCTCTGTAGTATGTGACAAGGAACGGTGACGAGTCTTAACACCTGCCTGAAATCGCTTTGGAATATGGTTTGAGCTACGCTCAGGGCTATATCGGGTCGTATGTTGAACAACGTCCGACTGAATTCCTGTACCGCCACAGAGTCCATATCCCCTCCCACAGCCAACGGGGCGAACCCTGAACACCAGGCCGTGTAATTTTCTCGCATCGCTTCGAATAACTGATCAAGATCTTCTTGTTCGAATCCTCCGTAGTAATCCACGTCGTTCAAGTACCTTTTATTAGATATCATTTACTTGGTAGTCAGTATCATATATAAAACGAATTAATTTCGTTCACAAACATGCTTTATAGTTTTTATTTTTCTGATTTCGTTGTGCCGTTAAATTATTATATAACCTGGGTGAAGCGGAGATCGTGATGAGTTTGGAGAAGAGATCCGGGCGAGCGATGGAGGCGAGAGCGCCAACAATGGCGGAAACAGAGTGGCCGACGAAGATGCAGGAAGCGACGCCGAGCTCTTCTAAGATGGCGAGGAGATCGTAAGCGTAGCCTTCGAGGGTTGAGTAGCGATCGAAGTCAAAGTAGTCGGGATTGGTGGTGCCGGCGCCCATGTTGTCGAAGAGGATCACCCGGTGGTCGTCGACGAGGTGGGGGACCAGGTGTTTCCACACCGACTGATCCGTGCCGAACCCATGGGCAAGAACTACAATTCGTTCACCCGATCCCAACACCCTTATGTTGTGGGCTTCTTCCACTATTCCCATCTTCTTCCTCTTCCTCCTCCTCTTCTTCTTCTTCTTCTTCTTCTTCTTCGTTTTCTGACTTTTCTCTCCCACTTCTCTTGAACCTTTAGTTTGGTACTTTCCTGTTCTGTGCTCGCTTTTAAAGAAAATGGGAAAGATTTTTTCTTTGGTATACGAGAAAATGGAAAAGCTTGATGTTACACTATTTATTCTTCATTTCTTCTGATTTTGCTTTTGCTTTTGTAGCCAAGTTGCGATAAGGGGGAACGAAAACATCTGCTCCACTGGTGCCCTTGTGATAAATTGCAATTCATCGTTGCCACGTGTCTCGTGTGTAATGGATCTGGAACCACTCTCACCTAAATAACCATTGCTCTATCCCCCCCCCCAAAAAAATACTAGGGGTGCAAATGGATCTCCATTTCTTCGGATCGGATAATAGGAACTTTGGATCACCCTATGGCCCTATCCAATCTCACATATTATTTATTTATTTATAAATATATTATTCATATTATATTTTTATAAATTTATTATATTATTGAAAACATATATATATATATATGATGAAAATAATTGAAAAGATATTTGTATTTTTTGTTTTTTATTTAAATTGTTATATTTTATTTTTCTTTTAATAATTTTTTAATTCTTTTAAAAATTTAAATTAGATCAGACCAAATCCAAAAACCCAACTTCTTCATTGTATTTAATGGGATTCAGATATGTCGTGATTTGAATCCAATTCAGCTGTTTGCATCCCTAATTTTGTGAATTGACAAATTCGACTACTGGACCATGTTTAGAAGATTATAAATAGATAAATGATCGGGATAAAACATGATATTAGAAAGACATGACACTAAAAAAACTAATAACCAATCAACCGGCATCGGCATCATAAGAGTGCTAACCAACCAGGTGGCTTTTTATCAAAATTTACGAGGGTTCCGATTGACCAAAACCTTTCCGATATCATGTCTTTACAACATCAGAATCCTATGTATTTTAAAAAGACAAATATATCTTGTGAAAGGATATAAATATACTCTCTTTCGATGAAAAATCATATGTACAATTATTTAAAATTTTAAAAAATTCTATTTTATCATTTAGGGAAGAGAAGAAGAAAGAATGTGAAAAGAGAGAAAGAAAAAAAATGATCAATTGATTAAATTAACAGAGAACAAAGTGGAGTGAGAAAAAAAGAGAGAAGAGGACAATTAACTACAGATCATGGAATGGTTTCACTTAAATAAGTTGCTTGTCACGAAAGCGAATTCAGTCAATTCAAAGCCCGTTCGAAGACCCATTATAACCTTACATTGGGAATATCTCCGCTTGTTACAAGTATGGGCCAATTTCAGATGACAATACTAATATGGTGATAATAAATTGGGAGAATGACTGTTCAGCCAGGGTTAGAATTTGTAGGCACAAAGAATATTTGGGGTAGGTGCCAATTTACAGGCAGATATGGATGCATAGAGTGTGGATTTTTGACCTTTTAAATGTTTATAACTTTGCATTGAAAATCAGAAATCTGTATTCTAGATAAGGTGGGACCCAGTGATGTTCACTGTACAAAAGGTGATGTATTTAATTTTTGAAAATATAAGCTTCAATGGAAGTAGATATTTGTGAAAAAAGTGGATATATTGCATCCCATTTTTTTGTTAAATATACACGGACTGGTCCCATTGAGATTGCGAAAGGATATCATCTCATAGTATCTCTATTTTATCTAAGGATCAGCCCATCTTGTATTTACAATGTTCTCTAGTCTGTTTGTCGTTCAGAGAGAGAGAGAAATTTGGTATATCCATATCCACCACCTAAATGAGTTTTAAAAACTTTAAAGAAAATAAAAGATAAAAAAATCACAAGGTATATTTAAATCATTTTTAAAAGTGCAAAGTATGTTTATATCAATTTATAAAAATTCAAAATATGTTTAAATATCTATCCTTCTGTTAATTAAATTCCCCTCCTTTTAATCTCTCTTTGTGCTTGATAAATCATCATAACAGATCAAATAACTCGGACAAAGCTCATAAACATGTAATGAATGTGGATCCTGCTGACAAAAGCAAAGTCAAAAGTTAAGATTTAAGGATTTCACCTAAAATGGCTGTTACACACAATTCAATTGATCCTCAAATACTCAATCCTTGAGGGAGTAAACATCGGTTCTTCTGATGGAAATCAGGAAGAGCTCTATTAATTCCACTTGTTCTTCCCCATTTTGCTTATCCGGTCTCAAGAGAAACAAATTATGTCCAACTGATGGAAAAGTTTTAAGCTGCATTTGGTTGTGGTGTAAATACTATTTTAGACTGGTGGACCGTATCATTAAAAAAGAGAAGAGAGAAATTTTTACATAAAAAAATATCAATCTTAACATTACATCGAATATCACTGTATTATTATTATTATTATTATTAGTATTATTATTATTATTATTATTATTGAATGGAGTTATACATCAATTTACAATGTATAAAAACACAGCTACCAAATATAAACAAAATGGGATCAGAATTTACAGCGTAAACAAACGCAGCCTTATTGTTTTGTAGTACTAGTACTAGTACCTACTCTTCCGCATTCTGATTTTTTTTTTTTTTTTTTTTTGTTTAAAGAGAAACAAATAAATGGAATAATGAAGAGTTCCATAAGTAACTGTACTTCCTTTCCCCATTTTGATTCTTTAGTAAGTTTCAACTCCCTCCCCTCTTCAAACTCAATACCTTTTTCTTTCTTTTTTGTGTTCACGAGTCTATAGTAGGGGTAGCTGCCCCCAACCCCCTAATACTACCCGAAAATACATAAATGATGTTTGCCCGAGTTGAGTTGGACAAGTTGAGAAGGCTCGAACTTGTGAGTTGGATCCGACGACTTGTAAGCATAAGTAATCAGAGGCTGTTCAAGTTAGTAAAATGAAGTGGTGGTCGGTTAGGCTGAGTTGTGCTAAAGCCAAACTAACCATACAAGCTGAAAAACTTCGTGAACGTAAGAGAACAAGAGACGTGTCCTTATACGGGTGTTCGGAGTGCAGTCGTACCTCTCATTTGTGGGACACATGTCGCCGTCTAAAATAGTCTCTAGTCAAGTTGTTCCGTGATATGGCCTGCACACCCCATTGTGGATAAAGGTGCCTCTTTCCAAGCTGTTGCACCAACTTTGATCATAAGTTTGGCATTAACCACGTGTCTCACCACTCTTAGACACATGACATTTTCATGATGCTAACTTGCCGGTCACCCTCATGTTCTTTGGAGGCATGGTTTTTAAAAACGAACCGATGACCGAACCGGTCAGGGGTCCAATTATCGGTTCCAACGGTCCGACCATTTAACCCAAATGACTGGCCTGTTCTGACAAAAAAAGTAAAAAAAATTTAAAAAAAATTAAAAAATTGGAAAACCGTCAAAGCCATTCAAATGGTTTGAACAGTTCGAACGGTTTTGTTGACCAAAATCAACGATTTGGGGGGAAAAAGCAGTTTTGGAGGAAAATGGAACTGGTTAGGTGACCGGTTCCTAGTTTTTCTGGTCTGACCATCCGGTCCGGTCCGGTCCGG
Organism: Nelumbo lutea; assembly: GCF_056320005.1. Lineage (NCBI taxonomy): Eukaryota > Viridiplantae > Streptophyta > Magnoliopsida > Proteales > Nelumbonaceae > Nelumbo > Nelumbo lutea. The sequence continues at coordinate 124,549,881 of NC_142684.1, forward strand.
TCCGGTTTTGAAAATAGTGTTTGGAGGTGACATGTCAAAGGTTCTCGACAAGTAAAAGTTTTTTTCTTCAACCATGTGTTATTGTTTGGTTTGACCATGTTGTCACAATTGAAGCCTTCAATCGCACCACCAGCATGCCAAGTATCTTTGTGTGTGTCTTGGGTGGGCTATATATGTATTTTGTATGTGGAAGACTACCAATGGCAGTATTATAATTATCAGTATGATTTTTCAATATCCTTGATGCTTCTTTCTGTCACTCTCCCAAAAGTTTAAGTTACTCTTTGAGAGAAGGTAGGTAGTTGGGTGGAACTAAGAACATACAAAACTTAAGCACAAGGTCCCCTCAACATGAACTTGTGTACTTGTACTTGCCCTTTCAATTGCAATACAAAGTTCCTTTTGACAAATTTGTGTGCCATCGTTGTTGCCTTTGATGCTTGTTGCTTTGTTTTGTAGGCTTTCTTGACACAATCGAGCGTTGCACGGGGCCTAAATGACTAGTCCTATGACAGTTGGTATTAGAGTAAGAGCTCATCAACACCAATGAACCTTCAACGCAAGCAGCACCATGAAGCACAACAAGGACATCGTAGAGGAGATTGAGCATGGACTCTCCTAGTCATACGAAGTTGGCGATACACTGGATGACGACACTCTTAAGGACAAAGCCCCAAAGTGTTAAACAACTACACCTAGCAAGTGTGGCAAATCAGTAGACAACCTTGCAACCTTTGATGCCTACATCCTTCGGTGTGAGGCTACAATGGGTGAAACTCGTGATCCAATAGAAGAAATCCACCTCATCCCTTGAATGGAGTCATCAATGAAGTCCAAGACATCTTGAACATCGCCCTTAAGGAAGCCCTTGGGTCTACAACTTGCCAATAGAGGAGTTCCTCTCAATCAACCCTTCAATTCCAAGTCGAGGAATTGAAAGCCAAGTGTGCAGGGTGGAAGAGAGCCATGCCCTCATTCACCGCCATTTAAGCACAACTAGAAGAAATCAAAAGGCCATGTCCACTCCCTTCAACATCCAAGCCCAGCTGGATGACATGAGAGGGTAATTGATGCTCATAGAAAGGATACTGGCTAATCTTGATAGCACCTCTGCTTCTCCATCACTTCACCACATCAAGATTCACGAGCCCAATCCATATGAGGGTGCTCATGATGCGCAAAAGTTTGATAACTTCTTGTGGAAAATGGAACAATATTTCTCTACAACGAACCTTGATGATGAAATGATTGAATTACACACTATAGTCATGTATTTAACTAATGTTTCTATATTGTGGTGGCACAGGCGATCCTTAGACATTGAATGGGGTACATGTGTTATCGACACCTGGGTCGAGTTTAAATGCAAAATAAAGACACAATTTTACCTAGATAACATGGAGTACCTAGCCAGTAGGAAGCTCAAAAGGCTCTAACACAAGGATTCACTCCACGAATATGTTAAGGAATTCTTGGCCCTAAGGCTTGAAATCTCCAACATGTTAAAGAAAGACTTACTCTTCAACTTTATGCATGAGTTGTAGTCATGGGTAGAATTGGAGCTTCAACGGCGAGGTGTTCAAGATCTCGCTATAGCAATGGCCATGGCCAAGCAGCTTACAAAGACAAGATCATCGAATGAGGAGTCAAATAGATAATCTAGCCTACATACTTCAAGTTTGAGTGGGGGAATCCAACAACCAAATTCCCCATGAGAGAAATAACTCTACCACAACAAGTAGGATGGGTATTGATGAAGGAAAATTTGGCCCGACCTCGTAATTATGAAACAAGTGGCAAAGGCAACAGCTCGGCACAAATAGCGCACCTAAGGCAAGAGCACTAAAGGAACCAGCGGTCTGAATTCCCTACTAGGAGCCCGAACTCACTACTGGGAACCCGAACTCTCCCTTAGGCCCCAAGCAAAACCCGAACTGGCCTGCCCTATGGCAGTTCGGAACACACCTCACCGAACTGGCTTGCCCTATGGCAGTTCGGAACACACCTCACCGAACTGGCCTACCTTATAGCAGTTCGGGACACGCCTCACCGAACTGGCCTACCTTAAAACAGCTCGGGACACACCTCACCGAACTGACCTGCCCTATGGCAGTTCAGGACATACCTTCGAACTCAAGACTTCACCTCACTCATCACTCCAACACTTCGCCTCCAGGACACCAAACTGAACAAACCGTACCATGCCTGACACCGAGGAAGTTCGTACCCAGGGGCGGCGCACCTGACTGACTTGGGATCTGACGCTTGACGGCCACACTTCAAACGGCCACCTGCCACCGCCATCTGACACCGCCATCTCCAGTTACAGAGACGGCTCCGACAAGGAGCAGTGGCGGTTCTATCCCAGCAGAAAGGATGACACCCGAACTGGCAGAAACAAAAGTAAGCATACCCGACCTGACAGAGGCCTCGGAGTGAGTGTGCGAAGTGGTTATAAAAGGCCCTCTACCCCCAACAACAAGGTATGTGAACTTTGCGCCATTTGGTCTTTATCTTGCCTTTGAGAGAATACTAACTTGAGCTTCGGAGTTATCTCACCGGGTTTCCCTCTGGAGTTCCCTCATCTTCTCCATTTCAGTCTCCCCGTTGCTCCAGTCAGAGACAAGATCGTTGACAGCTAAGACAGGCCGAATTGCGCTCCATCAATTGGCGCCGTCTGTGGGAATTCTTCTAAAATCCTCCCTCTAAATCTCTCTTCCCTCTCTTACCTACTCTTCTTCCAAAAAACTCCAACACCCATGGCTTCCTCCAATAATGTCGGACGTGGCACTGAAACGACCACCACTGGAGAGCAACTCCAAGTTCCTGCGGTGTGCATTGGGCAATTCACCATCCCTCTTTCAGTGGATGGGATCCCCAGTTTGAATATGCCACAAGTAGTGGCGCCCTTGAACCTTCCTTCATTGAACACCCCTCTTCCACTCCCTAGCGAAACAACCTTTGCTAAACCAACTGCTGTCCCACTGGCGACCTGCTAGAACCAGCTGGACGACCTAATGCAATGCATGCGGACAATGCAAGCCCAAATGCAACAATTCTAGCAGCACCAACTCCAGCAACACCAGGTACTACACCACCTCTCCCAACACCATTATCAGCAGCAGTTCCCTCAGCTACCCCTAAACCAGTCATTGCTTTTCCCCCGACACCCTGTTTCGAAGCCGGTTAAGGCTTCCCCTCAAGGTGGACGCCCTCACTGAGGAGAAGCTTCCCAACTCTAGAACCCCCCTAATAGCTAGGCCTCATCCCCAGGCCGAAAGCAAAGAAAAATTACCCCCACCTCGCAGCTTGCAGGTGGGTCGGGAACCTCGCCCACCAAGTCACCTCGGCGCTCCAAGCCTGAGTTCCCATTCACGGAGAGCCGGTTCAGCGCCCTAGCAACAGACCAACATTCAGGGCCCATCGAGCTCGGCAACATGGAGGCCAGTGGCGGCAGCACCAGGCCCGCTCAACGAAGGCACCGGCGAAGTCGCCGAACTGCTACCCGTGTCTTACCCGAGCTCAGAGACATGGAAGAGACGAGCTCGGACAAGGTAAAAACTGTTCCAATTCTCTCAGTTCCTTCCCCCCTCGCATCAGAACTTCTGGCAGTCCCCATGCCCAGAGACTTCAAACTTCCATCTCTGGACAAGTATGATTGGTCATTTGACCCCAACGACCACGTCGACGCTTTCTAGTCAAAAATGCACCTCGCTAGGGCCAGTGAGTCATGCATGTGCGTGGCCTTCACCACCACCTTCAAGGGGGTGGCCCGCCCTTGGTACTGGAACCTAGCTCCTGGGTCAATAAGAAATTGGGCCCAGTATGGGCAGATCTTCACTGCACACTTTTTTACCAGCAAGTGGTGCCCCAGAACCGAGGAAAGTATCTTCGGGGTAATCCAGAGGGAAGGAGAATCCATCTGGAGCTACATCAAGCAGTTCAATGAAGCATGCTTGCAGATACCGTGATTAGACCCCGCGGTACAGCTCGCAGCGGCCAAAAGAGGGGTAACGCACAAAGAGTTCAAATGGCACATGGTGGCCAGCCAGCCAGCAACCGTGGCCGATTTCCTCAAGCTCGCGAAGAAATTCATGAGAACAGAGGAAGAAATCAACCAAAGAACTGAAGGTGGGGTCGAGAAAAGAAAAAGAGAAGATGAGCCCTCCAACCCAAGCGATAGAAGAAGCCAGGCCCAAGAGGCGAAGCCAAGCCAGCCGTCCCGAGCTCCCTTAGCAGTTTGGACGGATTACATGCTGTTGAACACAAGGCGGACCGAGATCTTGATGACGATCAAGGATGCCCCCTACTATTAGACAGTTTTGTATGCCCTTAGCTTCAATCAAAATGATGTACTTTATGAGTTTATTGTAAATGAATAAAAGTGCATATTTGATTCATGTTCCCTTGGTATGTTTCTGTGTAATACCCTTAAACTGGACACTTAATGAGACTCATGTTAGTTTAGAATGTTCACAGCCAGTGGGTCAGTCTGGGGAGACCTATCCTAACAAGGCTGACACTGTGGTGCCACCAAGTCGGTTAGGGTGGCTTGTCTTAGCTATCAGGGTGAGACCCTAGGCAATTACAGTATAGGATTAATTGAATCTTTGAATTGGACCAGATTTCCAGTATTGCCCTGGACCTTGGAGATTGATGGGCAAAACTGGAAAGTTACACCCAACCCCTAGACTCGATTATGATACTGCACTAGGTGTCGGATTGGGCTGTCTTTGATGTACCAATCAGTGAGATCCTTAGCGGGGGTCAAAACCTGGGTATGTTGGGACAGTCTGAGAAATCATCTGAGTGGGTGATCATAGTGACAAGATCAACCCCTTTGTCGGACAAAGGTAATTATTGGGGATGCACTCTCACTGATGGAAACCAAGACTGCCGGCAACCGATTTCAATCGTTGAGATTTGTTTTGCAAAATATATTTTATATGAGATATAAAAGTATATATGTTATGGTTTCTAAAAGGTTTGCAAAAGGTTTTAATTCCCGGGATCCATACAAGAGAGAGTGCAACATTGTTCCTTGTAGCCGAGGGAGAGGTCCTCTCTTGTCGGGTAGTGTATGATCATTATGGGCTGAGAGGTTAAGTGTAAGACCATTGAGGATAATACCTGATGGGCCAATCTTGCATCTGCCCACAGTCTCTGGCATGGTGTCCCTTTTGGTCATTGGATGACCTCCCTCAGTGGTGGGCCCGACACCTCATCAAGAGGTTACGTGTAGATCCCTAGCCGATTAAAGGCCCACCGAAATCTGACTTTATGAAAGTCAGTGAGAGCCACTTTGGTTTGACCTAAATCAACCTAGGGCGTAATAATTGTTCCCTCTAGTTAATATGAGTGCATGTGATAGGGAGATTCATATGATGAACTCTCTAAAGGCCTTCCATCATTAGCATGAGGATGGGTCCTTCAGTAATGAGGAAACACACTAGAAAATGGGCTATCCATTTGCTGTTGGGCTTGTCTAACTGTTTCATAAGATGATAGGGGCGTCATAGACCGATGTGGGAGGGGCTTCAACAGAAAATGGGAACTCTCTCACGGTACCTTGGCGTTCACGAATATGATGGGTAAGCACTTGCTGGACAGAAAGGTTTACCTGAAAATGACTCTAAACCTTGTCTGACAGAGGCCAAAGGGAAAACTCATATGATGAGTGGATGTGATCCTTCACAGAAAGGTGGTGGAGTTATGTAGCTGAAACAATTGGCTCCATGCACCCTATGTGATTTTCCACATTTCTAGAGACAACCCGTAGTCTCCGTCACTGAGAAAGGAGGAAAATCTCAGAGATGAATAAATGGAAATGGTTCGTAGATTAAAATCCATATCTATGAAATGAACATGAATCAAATTAGGTTGTGGACTGATGTTTGCTCTTTTATTAGAAAATGGCAAATGGATATTTTGCAAAGCTTCTTAACTACAACAAGCTTAAGGTCCCAAACTATGCCGACTGGTATAGAAACCTTATGCTGGTCCTAGCTTCTGAAAAGTTGGACAAAGTGGCAAAGAATCAAGCCCCGGAGCATCCGGGTGGCAGGGCTTCTGAGGCCTGAAGGAGAGACTATCAGGAATGGGAGGAGAAAAAATCTCTTGCCTGGTGTTACATCATTGCCTCATTGGAGAACCCAATACAGAGTCAGTTCGATCAGATCGAACTTGCCAAGGACATATTGGACAGTCTCAGGATGATGTATGAAGAGCAGAATCGTTCTACTTGACAAAAGGTCTTGAAACAGTTCATGACTGCACAAATGTCCAATGGCCAATAAATTCACGACCATTGTCTTCGGATGATAGGATACATCAACGAATTGGAGGCTCTTGGATCCGGGCTGGACCTTGCGACCCAGATAGATGCTATCCTTAATTCTTTGCCTCCTTCCTTTAATCCGTTCATCATGAACTATAACATGAACAAGTTGAATGTCAGCTTGCAAGAGCTTAGCAACATGTTGCAAAGGGTCGAAGAATTGATTAGAAAGGATGAGCCTATAGCTATGCTTGTTGAAGCTAGCAAGACAGGCAAGAGAAAGAGGAAGGCAAAGAAGCCTCAGAAGAAAGCCACTAAGGGTAAGAAGTAGAAGAAAGAGAAAGCATCGGATGTCTGTCACTTCTACAAGAAGACCGGCCACTGGAAAAGGAATTGTCCTGCCTACCTGGAATCCAAGAAAGGTAACTTCGAATCTTGTGTTATAGAAACCAATTTGTTGGTAGCTTCTGCATCCTAGTGTATTGACTCCGGGACTTCAACTCATGCATGTAACTCACTATAGGGGTTCAAGGTAAGCAGAAGGCTGAGTGAAGGAGAAGTCACACTCTACTTGGGGACTACTGCAACTGTTGCAGTCGCGGCCATAGGAACTGTGGAGTTAATTTTTAGAGAATGAATAATTGTACTGAAAGATTGTCTTTATGTACAAAATTTAAGGAGAAATTTGATTTCTGTCTCAAAACTGTGTGCAGATGGTTATTATGTCTTCTTTAGTAATACGATTAATATTAAAAGAAATAATAGATTCATCACATACGAGGAACTGGAGAACGGTCTCTATGTTCTACATCCTTCTCTAGAAACTAACATAGCCAAAACTACGTCGGCTGAAATCCCCAAGAAGAGTGCCCGTGATACAGTTAGTCCCACGTGTCTGTGGCATTACCGACTTGGCCACATCGGTGTTGACTGAATCACAAGATTGGTGAAGAATGGTCCTTTGGATTTTTTAACTGTAGACGATCTTCCCACCTGTGAGCCTTGCCTAAAAGGCAAGATGACGAAACGGCCATTTAATGGTAAGCCTGAAAGATGTACAGGCACACTTGACCTAATACATACTGATGTATATGGTCCCTTGAGTGTTAGGACAAAGAATCAACACTTGTATTTCTCCACCTTCACAAATGATTTCTCACGATATGGTTACGTGTACCTAATGAGACACAAGTCTAAATCCTTTGAAAAGTTCAAAGAGTTTAGACAAGAGGTCGAGAAGCAGTTAGGGAGAGAAATTAAGACCCTTCGATTAAATCGAGGTGGCGATTATCTCTCTAATGAATTCAGGGACTACTTAAAGGACAATGGGATAGTATCACAATTAGCTCCTCCTGCTACACCACAACTTAACAGTGTTTTAGAGAGGAAGAATAGGACCTTATTAGATATGGTCCGGTCACTTTTCATACACTCGGAGTTACCCACATCCTTTTGGGGTTATGCATTAGAGACTGCCATTTACGTGTTGAATCGGGTTCCATCAAATTGGTTCCGAACACTCCATATGAACTTTAGACCGGAAAGAAACCAAGTGTCAGACACTTGAAGATTTGGGGTTGTCCAGCACACGTTAAAAGAACGAGTGCAGATAAGTTGGAATCCAAGACCAGCCATTGCCTATTTGTAGGCTACCCAAAAGGCTCTATAGGTTACCTTTTCTATGACCCAAGTGAGCAGAAAGTGTTCTACAGTCGAAATGCACAATTCTTGGAGACCGATTACATCCTGGACACCCATCATCAGGAAATTGCTCTTGATGAGGAGAGCTCAGGAGCAGTGGGAGATTTCCCACAAGTTCCAGGTAGTGACCAACCTAGAAGATCCACTCGGGTATCTAGGCCACCAGTCCGTTATGGTTATGACCAGGATAGTTACCTGGTGGAAACCTTGACTAGTGAGAAGGATCCTGTGAGTTACGCGGAAGCTATGTTGGACATAGATTCCTAGAAGTGGGTGGAGGCCATGAGAGCAGAGATGGACTCAATGGAGACCAATGGAGTCTGGACTCTAGTAGATCCACCCTCTGGGGTAAAAGCAATCGGTTGCAAATGGATTTACAAGAGGAAGAAGGGCCCCGATGATAGGGTTGAGACCTTCAAAGCTCGTCTAGTGGCGAAAGGGTACACTCAGAAAGAGGGGATCGATTATGAGGAAACATTTTCATTTGTCACCATGCTTAAATCCATTAGGATCCTGCTAGCTATAGCAGCATACCATGATTATGAGACTTGGTAGATGGATGTCAAAACTGCATTCCTGAATGGAGATCTTACTGAAGATATCTATATGCAGCAGCCGCAAGGCTTCATTGCTGCAGGTCAGGAAAACATGGTATGTAAACTCAATAAATCCATTTATGGACTTAAGCAAGCTTCTAGAAGTTGGAACATCCGTTTTAACTCTACTGTCAAATCGTTTGACTTCAAGCAGAATCCAGAAGAACCCTGTGTTTACAGGAAGTACAATGGAGATAAGGTTACCTTCTTGGTTCTGTATGTAGATGACATTCTACTCATTGGGAATGATGTAGGAATGTTAACTATGGTGAAAGAATGGCTTTCACAGCAATTCTCCATGAAAGATCTTGGAGAAGCCTCCTATATATTGGGTCTTCAACTCTATAGAGATAGATCGAAGCGGATAATAGGATTATCTCAATCTGCCTACATTGACAAAATAGTCAAAAGGTACAGCATGGAAAACTCCAAGAAAGGAAATCTTCCTTTTAGGCACGGAGTCACTCTCTCCAAAAAGATGTCTCCCAAGACTTCTAAGGAGATTAATGGCATGAAAGACGTTCCCTATGTCTCTGTCGTAGGGAGCATCATGTATGCCATGTTGTGCACTCGTCCTGACATTGCTCAGGCAGTGAGTGTAGTAAGTAGGTTTCAGGCCAACCTAGGGCAGGAGCACTAGACTACTATGAAAAACATACTTAAGTACCTTCGAAGGATAAAAGAGTTTTGTCTAGTATTCAATGGTAACTCGCTACAGATCCAATGGTATATAGATGCCAATTTCCAGTCGGATCTAGATGATAGAAAGTCTCCATCCGGGTATGTTTTCACGATAGGATCATGTGTTGTTTGCTGGAAAAAGCAGCAAACAAGGGTCCACTACTAACTCCACGACCGAAGCCAAACACGTTGCTATAAGTGAGGCTGCCTTATGAATGAAAGTGTTCATTCTTGAATTTGGAATTCAGCACTCACCCATTCCACTGTTGTGTGGCAACATGAGGTTGATGTTGAGAGGTAGCAACAACGGAGAATGTGGCAGACCCATTGATTATGCCACTATCACAGAAAGTGTTTGAGAAACACATGAAAAGCATGGGACTCCGGCTAGTACCTGATTGGACCTAAGTGCAAGTGGGAGCTGTTAGACAGTTTTGTATGCCCTTAGCTTCAATCAAAATGATGTACTTTATGAGTTTATTGTAAATGAATAAAAGTGCATATTTGATTCATGTTCCCTTGGTATGTTTCTGTGTAATACCCTTAAACTGGACACTTAATGAGACTCGTGTTAGTTTAGAATGTTCACAGCCAGTGGGTCGGTTTAGGGAGACCTATTCTAACAAGGCTGACATTGTGGTGCCACCAAGTCGGTTGGAGTGGCTTGTCTCAGCTACCGGGGTGAGACCCTAGGCACTTACAGTATAGGATTAATTGAATCTTTGAACTGGACCAGATTTCTAGTATTGCCCTGGACCTTGGAGATTGATGGGCAAAACTGAAAAGTTACACCTGACCCCTAGACTCGATTATGACACTGCACTAGGTGTTGGATTGGGCTGTCTTTGATGTATCAATCAGTGAGATCCTTAGCGGGGGTCAAAACTTGGGTATGTTGGGACAATCTGAGAATACATCTGAGTGGGTGATCATAGTGACAGGATCAGCCCCTTTGTCGGACAAAGGTAATGATCGGGGGTGCACTTTCACTGATGGAAACCAAGACTGCCGGCAGTCGGTTTCAATCATTGAGATTTGTTTTGCAAAATATATTTTATATGAGATATAAAAGTATATATATTATGGTTTCTAAAAGGTTTGCAAAAGGTTTTAATTCTCGGGATCCATACAAGAGAGTGTGCAACACTGTTCCTTGCAACCGAGGGAGAGGTCCTCTTTTATCGGGTAGTGTATGATCATTATGGGCTGATAGATTAAGTGTAAGACCATTGAGGATAATACTTGATGGGCTAATCTTGCATCTACCCACAGTCCCTGGGTGTTACAATGTGGCTTGGCCTAAGAACCACTTAGGGTAAGTGTTGGGCTCATAGAGCCCATCTGATGGGTTTCAAGGGGTGCACTGTCCATAACAGTGTATTCGGTCAGGCTTTGTAACAAAGGCTGGGCCGAACCCATGTGGCTGATGTGTAAATCAATGTTAGTGTCCCACGCCATACAAGGAAGACCAACTAGGCAGCAATTTGGAAAACTAAATGAATACATAACCTGAAATGGGCCTTTAAGCCCATTTCGAACTGGGCTAATTTGATTAGTCACTTAAGGGGCGAATTCTGAGATGGATCAGCTGATAGGATTGGGCCCATACCCTATCCACTTAGAGAAGTCCAAGATTTAAATGAGATTTAGATCTGGAAACCTCCTAATTAGATTAGGAGATGGCTGATCTGATTTGCAGATAAGATAAGGGTTATCCCTTATCACTTAAAGGGACTTCTTATCCAGATATTATTTGGATTAGCAACTCCTAATAGAGAATTCTGCACCCTGCAAATACTCTCTTGCCGCCTCCTTCCTACAGCCGCCACATATAGCAGTTCGATCTCTAGTTCTTCGGAGAAATCAAGATTTGATCTTGATACCAATCTTTTGGAGAAAAGATTGGTGGGAGTTTTATTCACAAGCCGTCCAGTTGATTCTTGCAAAGGGTCAAGTTCTTTTGGAAGAACACTGTTGATTCTGCTCCACCTAGCACTGTGCCATCTTCAATGGGAGCAGATTTTGGATCCTTCTTTGGGTGTGAACACCTCCATTGGGAGATACTGCTTCTCTATATCATGTATTATCCCTTCCTATTCCTTTTTGGTTCAGATCTGGTTCAGTTTATGGTTCAAGAATGATCATTGAAAATATGATTTTCTAAATAGGGAATGCGATTCCCAGTTGAAGGGAGAAAAAATTTTTGAAATTCGCCCCCCTTATTCCTCAATCTTTGGGCATCCATGTGATGGATATTCTATCCCTTCACCTACGTAAAGTGGCCACCTCGCTTAAAGAGTAATCCAAGTGAGAGGAATAAAAACATATACTGTAGTTTTCATAGAGATCACGGTCATAGTACCGAACAATATAATAATCTCCGAGATGAGATAGAGGACTCATCCGTCGTGGATACTTGAGAAATTTTGTACAAAATGACAATAATAATAAAGTAGGACGGCAAGGGGAGCACGAAAAGGATGCCCCCGAGTCCAGTAGCAGACCGACCGAAGCCTTGCAGCGACCTCCTCCAGAAGAGAGGCCAGTTCGGGGAACCATCCATGTGATAGTGGGTGGTTCGGTGGTAGCAGGTTGCACTTCGGTAGCAGCACGGACGTCAGTTCGCGAGGCAGCCCGAGAAGAATAGAACCCTCCAAAGAGGTTGAAGACGGAAGAACCGATCTTTTTCATGGAAGATGACGCACAAGGTGTCCACTATCCCCACGATGACGCACTAGTCATAAAACTAAGGATCAGCGACTTCGAAGTCCGGCATGTACTTGTAGACTCAGGCAGTTCGACGGACATCCTCTTCAAATCGGCGTTTGACCAACTACAGTTGCAGAGAAGCGAGTTGAAGCCTGCAAACACTTCTTTGGTGGGCTTCAACGGAGAGGAAGTCAGGCCCCTGGGGAAGATAACAGTACCTGTGGAAGTCGGCATTTGGCCTTGCACGGTAAGATTCAACCATGATTTCTTGGTGGTCGCGACCCCCTCCCCATACAATGCCATAATAGGGTGGCCAATCATGCATATTTTGCGGGCAGTGGTCTCCACCTACTATCTGGCAATGAAGTTCCCCACGGACTTCGGTGTGGGGGTAGCGCGGGGCGACTAGCTTGAGTCCCACAAATGTTATGTTGCTGCCTTGAAGGGAAAAACCAAGGCAGCCAACGACCTTAAACTAGAGCGGCCTACGGAGCAGGGCGAGGAACGAGCTTTGCCCACTGAGGAAACAGTCATGATCCTGACCTTGGCTACAGATCCGGCACGAATGCTACAGATCGGTGCTTCCGTCAAGGAACCTCTATGAACTGAACTGGTGAGTTTTTTACTTAAAAATTTAGATATTTTGCATGGTCCGCGGCCGATTGCCCAGTATTGACCCTGACCTTATAACTCACAAACTTAACACTGACCCTGTAGTCAGACCCATTAGACAGAAGAAACGCAACTTAGCCTCGGAGCGCTAGAGGGCGGTCGACGAAGAAGTCGAAAAGCTCCTCGCAGCGGACTTCATAAGGGAAGTTCATTACCCGAGCTGGGTAGCCAACCCAGGGCTGGTGAATAAAGCAAATGGCAAGTGACACATGTGCGTTGACTACACCGACCTGAACCAAGCTTGCCCAAAAGACTGCTTCCCCCTCCCCCGAATTGACCGCCTAGTGGACGCGACCTTGGGACATGAGCTGCTAAGCTTCTTGGACACCTACTGAGGCTACAACCAAATCAAGATGGACCAGTCTGATGAGGAAAAAACCAGCTTCATAACCGAGTTCAGCTTGTACTGTTACAAGGTCATGCCCTTCGGACTAAAGAATGCTGGGGCAACCTTTCAAAGACTTGTAAATAAGATTTTTTGGCCCTTAATTGACGCAAAAATAGAATGTTATGTAGACGACTTGCTCATCAAAACGCAATTCTTGTGGGAATTAATAAAAGACTTGGATTCTGTCTTCCAAATTCTGCGTCAATATAGAATGAGACTGAATCCAAACAAGTGTGTCTTCGGTGTCACCTCGGGTAAGTTTCTAGGATACATTGTCAACCGGCGTGGTATTGAGGCCAACCCGGACAAGATAAAGGCCATCCTAGATATGAGACCACCCAGAAAAGTAAAAGAAGTTCAGAGGCTAAACGACCGCATAGCTGCTCCGAGCCGCTTCATGTCCAAATCGGCAGACCGCTGTATGCCTTTCTTTAAGGCAATCAAAGGCAAAGGTTTCGAATGGATTCAAGATTGCCAGCTCACATTCGACAAGCTAAAGACCTACCTCGCCACTATGCCAACCTTAGCCAGACCCGAGGAGGGCGAAGTCTTAGAACTGTACCTCTCGGCGAGTGACGAGGTGGTCAGTTTGGTACTAATAAAGGAAGTAGATTGGGTCCAGCGGCCCATCTATTATGTTAGTAAAATTCTGCAAGGAGCAGACACGAGATACCCGCAGATAGAAAAACTAGCATACGCACTGGTGATTTCAGCTCAAAAACTCCGCCCGTATTTCCAGGCTCACACCGTCGTCATCTTGACTAACAAACCTCTGAGACAAGTCTTACTCAAGCCCGAGGTTTCCGGTCGGCTGATGAAGTGGGCCATCGAGCTTAGCGTGTACAACCTCCAGTACAAACCACATACTACCATTAAGGTCCAAGCCTTAGTAGATTTTATCGTCGAGTGCACATTCAGCCTTGAAGCCCCTGAGCAGGTTGAGCCCGAGATCCCCAGTTCGGGTGAACCCGGAGCTCCCAAGCCAATAGAGTCTGAACCCCGTGAAGTAGCAGCCAGTGTGGCATTTCTCCTGGTTAGGCCGAGTGCGAACTGGGATGAGGAGCCCTGGATCCTTCACGTAGATGGCTCCTCGAACCAGCAGGGCAGCGGGCTGGAATAGTCTTATGCAGCCTAGGTGGCACAAAATTGGAATATGCACTACGCTTTGAGTTCACGGCATCCAACAACGAGGCAGAGTACGAGGCACTGATAGCCTGGCTGAACCTAGCGCAAAAGGTAAGAGCAAAGCACATAGTCATCCATAGTGATTCCCAGCTCGTGGTCAACCAGGTTACGGGCGAGTACGAAGCACGCGAGCTCTCCATGATCGCATACTTAGCGAAAGTAAAAGAGGCCCTACACAACTCCCCTACTTGCGTTGCCTGCGACCTGCCAAAGCCGAGCTCGTACTCCGCGACACTCATGAAGGTTTGTGCGGCAGACACCTAGGGGGCAGAGCACACGCCCAAAAGGCACTTCGACAAGGATACTACTGGCCAACGATGAAGACAGAAGCCGTCGAGCTCTTTAGAAAATGTGACAAGTGTTAGAAGAACACCAATATCCATCATCAGACTGCTTCCGACCTCAAATACCTCACCAGCCCATGGCCCTTTGCACAATGGGGCATTGACCTCCTGGGGCCATTCCTGCCAGCAATAGGTGAGAGAAAGTTCCTGGTAGTGGCAGTAGATTACTTCACAAAGTGGATAGAAGCTGAACCTCTGGCAATAGTTACAGCCTGAAACATACAAAACTTCTTTTGGAAGAACATAGTATGTTGCTTCAGGCTACCTCGAGTACTGATCTCCAACAACGGCAAGCAGTTTGAGGATATCAAGTTCCAAGAATGGTGCCAGAATATGGGAATTCGTCAGAACTTCACATCGGTCGCACACCCGTAGGCAAACGGCCAGACAGAAGTAATGAACAGAGCCATCCTGCGTGGACTGAAAGCACGTCTAGACCAAGCTAAAGGATTGTGGGCGGATGAGTTACCAAGTGTTTTATGGGCTCACCGGACTACAAGAAAAACTGCCACGGGAGAGACCCCCTTTCAACCTCACCTACGACACTGAAGCGGTAATCCCAGCGGAAATCAAAATACCTACACTACGACTAGAAGCATATGACGATCAGACAAATGGAGACGAGTTACGTACCAACCTCGACCTACTGGATGAGGTAAGAGACCTCGCGCACATCCGGACAGCGACCTACCAGCTGCAAGTAGCTCGGTACTACAACACTAGAGTAAAGAAGCAAAACTTCCGAGTTGGCGACCTGGTCCTCCGTAAGGTTATGGCGCCCGAACCCGGAGTGGGCAAACTGGGACCAAATTGGAAAGGGCCCTACATAGTAAAGAAAGCGCTCGAATGAGCATACGAGCTTGAAACCTTAGAAGGCAAACAAGTACCCCGATCGTGGAACATCGTTAACTTAAAGCATTACTACCTATAGACTACCAAGCGAAGTGGACGAAATCGCTACAAGAGCCTAAGGGCTAGGATGCTGAGCTAACGGAGGAACCTTGGCATAGGCAAGCAAAGAAAAGTCAGCCAAAAGACTAAGGCGAAGCGGAGACCAAGTATTAAACACCAATATAGGTCGCACGAGTGCATTAACCCGGGCAAGAAACATATCGGGCATATTATCAGTTCGACAAAATATCAGTTCGGGAGAAAGAAAAACACTTAACCAAAAGATTGTCTATTCCATTGCAAGATAAGGAAGAGTACATTTGAAAAAAAAAATTCATCAGAAGGCACTTCAGCGACACCCGAAGGTCCTGCCTCGCCATCAGAATCCGGCTCGCCATCAGCAACGTTGGCATTTCTTGAGTTATACGCGAAGTGGATATTGCACTAATATCGAGCTCGGGGTACGTGTTCCGAATCATCCACCGACTCAGCTTGAATCCCCTTCTATAAGAATCCACCATCAGGTTGTCAAAGCACGGCGAGGCGATGTAGTCATCAACAACCTTCTTCTTAGCATCTTCGATGCCTTGGGAAAATATCTGCATTTTCTCCCTTATGTCCTCCTGAAGGTATTCGACCTGATGTTGCAGATCTAGCCTCAGGTCTGCCATATGCTTCACAACCACCCCCATGGCCTCGGCATCCCTCTGAGACCTCGCCTGCCTGGCCATAGCAATGCGAGCAGCCTCCTCGGCAGCATGAGCAGCCGCCTCAGCAGCTCGGGTAGTCGCCTCGGCGGCACGAAAAGCCTCTTCGGCAGCTCGCGCCTGCCTCGAGCTCCTCTCCACCTAGGCCGCTAAGGCGTGAATAGAAGAGTTCACCTACCAAAAGGAACAAGTGATCAAGAGAACAACAAGAAGGATAAAAACAAAGAGGACCGACGAGAAATTGACTCACCACCATAGCATGAGTTGCGGCATGACAGGCGATCTGGTTCAAGGGAAGATCGGTCCACACTACGATCTCCTCAGGGAAAGTGGCCTTCCTACTCTTCTGAAGAGCGTAGTTTGGCGACAGCACGCTCCTGAACTCCCCTTGAACTCCCGGGCCCGAGGGCCCAGCTCGCGTATGAGCGGACCCAGAGTAAGCAGGAGCACTAGAATTGGCTAGAGCACCCATGTGAGTTGTCTCGGCATAAGGGGCCCCTGCTGCTTCCTGCATTGAAGGAGCCACCTCAGACTTCCTGGGTGGATCCTCTGACGTATAGCCTGGAACTTGAACTTGAGGCTCCGCATCCTGGGGCAGCTCAATACGAGTTCGTTTGGCGACCCGCTTCCTCCTCTTCATGCCTTGGAATAGGCACCTGCCGCAAGTCTTCTCAGTCCATCACACCTGCAAAAAAGAGTTCAAAATCAGAAAAAACAAAAGAACAAGGTGAACAAGAAACCTCTGAGCAAGGAACCTACTCGAACTCAGGCCGACCGCAATAAGTTTGGCCTCCGTTAGGTACTGATGGCATTTTATCCCTAGTCGTGCCCATTGTTGGAGGCCCTTCACCGTCTCTTTATCGAGAGTGACACCAGAATCAGGGGCGGCCTCCCCCCACTTGGTCTGGAAAGGCCACCCTTGTGCACTTTGCACCTTGAAGTAGTCTTGCTTCCACGCTGGGACCTTGGTGGGAAGTTTGTGCAAGAGATTAAAACCCTGACGAGGAGATAGGTAATTACCCCACCTACCCCCGGGAAGAGAACCCGCTTGTTTCTTGAGCATCAAAATGGAGGAGAATATCTCCAAGTCTAAAGGGAAGCCCTATTCGCAAAAAAGGGAGGTTGTCCCCACCAAGTTACAAATAGAGTTCGGACGAAGCTGGCCAACGGTAACGCCGAAGTAGTTTATGACCTCGACGAGAAGGGAGTGGAAAGGTAATCGTAGCCCCGTAGCGAGCTGCTCCCGAAATATCACGATCTCATCAGGACCGTGTTCCCAAGGAAAGCTACCCGAAGGAATGAAATAGGCATACCCTCCAGGAAAATTGTAAGAGATAATAAGAGATTGGAGCCCCTTGGGCATCATGGTCGAAGGACCAAACCTATCTAGCATCCGACCTCGACTAGAGGTAGACGCCAAATTACCTAAAATGGCTCGGCCTACGGGTTCGAAGTTGTCCTCAAGTTCCACCTCAGGATCATTAAGACCATCGGGGGATGCGACTCGATTCGTAGACCCTACATCAGACCTACTTGAAGAATCGTTTGAACTATCCAAGCTAGACATTGAGGAGAAAATGTTGATTCAGGAAAGTACTCACCCGAGAAAAGTTTTGAAGGCTCCGGAAACTGGAACAAGCAAAAAACGTTGAAGGCGAAATAACAAGCCTAGACACGAACTGAAAGGCCTGGATGCGAGCTAAAAAGTTTAA
This sequence comes from Nelumbo lutea, assembly GCF_056320005.1. Taxonomy (NCBI): domain Eukaryota; kingdom Viridiplantae; phylum Streptophyta; class Magnoliopsida; order Proteales; family Nelumbonaceae; genus Nelumbo; species Nelumbo lutea. The sequence goes on from NC_142684.1 coordinate 124,567,744, forward strand.
CGCGAGCTCAAGAAGCAAAACGCGGAAGTGACAAATCGACTGGGGTCCCCTACTATTTATACCCACAGTAACCGAGAACCAATAGTGCAGATCAGAGCCAATCCGATGGCCCGCATTCGCGCTGACCGCGCGTCCCCCGAGACCGAGACGTTATTGGCACACGTCTTTCTAAAATTGACGAAACATCGGCGCACGTCTTTCTGAAACTGACGATGCGCCGGTGCACATCTTTCTAAAACTGACGATGCGCCGGTGCACATCTTTCTAAAACTGACGATGCACCGTGTATGTCTTTCTATAACTAACAACTGCCAATGCACGTCTCCTCGCCTTTCAAACGGCAGCATCGCGCTTTTTTCAAAATCAAAACCCGCTGTCACGTCTCCCAGCGGCACGCTTTTTTTTTGAAATTTGAAATAAGCGTGCGTCGCCACGTCTGTCAGCATTTGTAAGTAGGTAGGCACGTCTCCCGCCTTTTGGGACACTCGAGAAAAACAAAGAACCCTGACAATGCACCTCGCGCTATCAAGATCCGAAGTACGGGATAAATACACCTACCACCTCGCGAAACTCCCCGCGCTAGGGCAGGACCCTTGGCACGAGGAGTGGGGCCCAATTGATGAAGGAAGATTTGGCCTGACCTCGTAATTACAGAATGCGTGGCAAAGGCAACAGCTTGGCACAAACAGCGCGCCTAAGGCAAGAGCACTAAAGGAACCAGCGGTCCGAACTCCCTACTAGGAGCCCGAACTCACTACTGGGAAAGCGAACTCTCCCTTAGGCCCCAAGCAAAACCCGAACTGGCTTGCCCTATGGTAGTTCGAAACACACCTCACCAAACTGGCCTGCCCTACCCTATGGCAGTTCGGAACACACCTCATCGAACTGGCCTGCCTTATAGCAGTTCGAGACACGCCTCATCGAACTGGCCTGCCTTAAAACAGTTCAGGACACACCTCACCGAACTGGCCTGCCCTATGGCAGTTCAGGATATACCTCCAAACTCAAGACTTCACCTCACTCACCACTCCAGCACTTCGCCTCCAGGACGCCAAACTGAACAAATCGTACCAAGTTTGACACCGAGGAAGTTCGTATCCAGGGGTGGCACACCTGATTGACTTGGGATCTGACGCTTGATAGCCGCACTTCAAATGGCCACTTGCTACCGCCACCTGACACCACCATCTCTAGTTACAGAGACGGCTCCGACAAGGAGTAGTGGCGGTTCTGTCCCAGCAGAAAGGATGACACCCAAACTGGCAGAAATAGAAGTAATCATACCCGACCTGACAAAGGCCTCGGAGTGAGTGCGCGAAGTGGTTATAAAAGGCCCCCTACCCCCAACAACAAGGTATGTGAACTTTGCGCCATCTGGTCTTTATCTTGCCTTTGAAAGAATACTAACTTGAGCTTCGGAGTTATCTCATCGGGTTCCCCCCGGAGTTTCCTCCTCTTCTCCGTTTCAGGCTCCCCGTTGCTCCAGTCAAAGACAAGATCGTTGACAACTAAGACCGGCCGGATTGCGCTCCATCAGGTATCAAATAGGAAAGAAGCCACAAGGAGATAGAATCTCCAGCAACTACAAGTACAACAAGAGGACTAATACACCTTTACAACCTTTCTTCTTTTGCGGGGAGATGCATTAGACCAAAGATTGCCCTACAAAAAAGAAGCTGATCACCCTAATTGCTAGGCTCAGTGATAATGAATAAAGTAAAGAGGAAAAACCTACATGAGAACCAAGAGTGGGAACCCTTCAATTGTTTAATGCAATGGTGAAGAAAGATGCCATACTAGGATGGCCTAACAAAGCCAATAGGGGGCTCAAATATGTAGACACCACCCTCGGTGGGAAGCTGACTCAGGCCCTAATTGACACAAGGGCCACACATAACTTTATTTCCAATGTTGAGGCCATGCAACTGGCCTTTCCAATCACTAAGGAGATAGGCTGGCTTAAAGTTGTCAACTCTGGTGTAAAAGCCATTGAAGGCTGGACTTGTGAATGACTTCCAAGTTGGACATTGGAAAAGAAAATCTAATATATCTACTGTACCCCTAAATGACTTCCAAGTTGTCTTGGGGATGGATTTTCTAACGCAGGCGGAAACAACCCTCATGCCTCACATCAACTCATTATGCATCCAGGATGAGCACTCCCGTTGCATGGTACCAGTCATGATCTCCACCAAAGTCCATGGGAAACAAGTGTCAACACTGCAAATTTACCAAAGTAAATAAAAGCTCAGAATAAGCATGATGCATGTAGTAGAGAAGACCCCCACTTGCACTACCTCAGCCACAAAGCCAGTTAGATAAAGACGCCAGTATGAAGTATCCACCCAGCAAGTTGCCCTCAGAATTACAGCCGTCATAGTCACTTAGCTCGCCATCAACAATTAAGCCTAGTATAAGACCCAAGGTAGACTCTAACAACCACCACACCTACTATTGTGCCAATTGGGGAGAGTGAGTACTATAGCCCAAACCAAGTAGGGACCACTTTCATCCATCTTCTCGAACCAACCATTATAGCAACCATGTGAGGTGCCACCCATGGGGAAAACCTTTTGGGAACCAACACCCCAGCAATCCAAAATCCTCTTTTGTTCCGAACCAAGATTCAACTTGCCACTTCAATAATCTTCCAAACTTTAGCTGTAGGACGCCCTAAACCATGAAAAACCCTTAAGCCTATCACGCAAGCCTTGGAAAGTTTGACGTTCATGGAGGAGTAGCAAAATCCTCTCACTGAAAAAGTAGTTGATCAATTTGAAGCCGATCTCTGAGAATGTAGATCTAATTGAGTGGGGGAGCCTATCATAATTAAAGCCTTCAATCGTGCCATCAGCATGCTAACCAAGCATCTTTGCATGTGTCTTGGATAAACTATGTATATTTTGTATGTGGGGGATTACCAATGGTAGTATTGTAATTACCAGTATGATTTTTCAATACTTTTAATGTAGGTAGTTGAGTGGAAATAAGAATATGTAGAGATTAAGCACGAGATCCCCTCAACACCAACTTGTATGTTTGTACTTGCTATTTCAATTGTAATATAAAATGTCTTTTGACTAATTTGTGTACTACCGTTGTTGCCTTTATTACTTATTGCTTTTGAGCACTGCAATACCCAAACGAGTAGCCCCATGACAATGTGATTATCCTCGACTTGTCCATGTGGTGGTCCTCATCAAATTTAAACTAACGGGTCCATCAAGTCAGATTTCTATTCCATTCACCAAATGGAATATTATTTTGCAAATGCAACAGAATTTGTTAAATAAACCTTACTCATTACTTGGTTATTTACATTACAAAAAACCCAAAATTAGATTATTTATTTCACGAATTATTTTTGGAATTCTTTATACAAGTATTGATTAGTCTGTGATCATGATATTGGGGCTTCCATATCTTAAGAAATGACCTTTTTTGGAGCTTAAGAAAGCAACTTGCTGTTATGATGAGGGCACTCTCATGTAGCCTTCCCTTTTGTTTTTATTTTTTTAATTTTGGTTTTCAGAGAGACATGGTCACATGGATAAACGAAGTGGGCCCACCGTGTCTTGTGTCATGTGTTCCTCTTAACAAAAAGAAAGAAAATAAGTGGTTCAATTTGAACCTCCTTCCTAGATCATATATAGAACACAGCAGTCCCACATGAACAAGCTAACCAGATTTTTTGTATAATTATAATGAATTTGATAATTCTGCGGCTGAGGTTGGACAAGCAGGATAAACCTAATTTATTAGACCCTGCATGCCCGTCGCTTTTCCTTTCTTTTTAATCCATGATGCAGCTAAAGAGTCACTAACAAATAACAACGTGCATATAAAAGAACAAGTGAGAAAAAACTCTTCACGGTACATTATAGTCGGAAGAGGTATGGTATAGATGCACCAATATAAGTGTCTAAGGTCCATCGATTAACCCTGTACTCACCAACGGGTTTTTTTATTTTTTTAACTCTAATAACGATTCTGCGGTGTCCACGTAACCAAAGAGGCTAAGACCAAGCCCCACATCAAATGATGGATAATTCTTGTCAAAACGATCTCGTTCGGCCCCACAAATATCATAAGCCAATTAATGGGTATTGGCTATTGAGTGAATAATGAAGTGCGTGGTCTAACCAAATGGGTTGGGGACCATATCACCGCACACGTGGGCTTTGCCGGGGCACATGGGGAGTGGACCAGTTTCAATCAATATCCAAACTACGGCCTGCATGTATTTCACTTCGCTCTGCATGTATTTCACTTTTCGTGTCAATATACAGAATTAATTGAAGGTGGGCCTTATAGATTATGGGGTCCAGTGTGAGGACGGCCGGGGAGATAAGGTTCACGGCAACGTCGGGGACTAATTGAGTCCACTAATGGGCAAATCTAATATTTATTTATAGAAATTTTCTTTTTTTTTGAATTTTTTTAATTCATGTAATTTTCAAAACTATCAATTATAAATTCTACTTTTTCTAAGAAAATCTTCCTCTCTCTCTCTCCTATAAGTTCTATCAATCTAAATAATCTAATATCCTAAATTTTTTCCTAAACAACCCCCCTAACTATTCCCAACTTTCTCCTAAGTTATCTATAATTTAGTAGAGAATTATCTCTAATTCTTATTTATCTTCTCCTCCACTTTTTATCTACATCTATCCAAAGAAAGTTTGAATTAAAGAATTTAACAATTATTTAAATATTCTAACAAAATTATATAATAACTTTAAAATATTTATTAAAAAGACAAAATAATTATAATCAATTTAATAATATTTATATTATTAATAATTATAAAATTTTACAAACAATATAAATTATGATTTTCTACATTATTAAATCTAAATGTCATTCAAATAATAAAAATCTAACATTAAAGAGTTACTAAATAACTTTCAATTATAATAAATAGATTAAGATTTTAAATATTTAGTTAAATAACTAAATATTTTAAATAATGAAATATTTAATATAACTAGATTTTAAATATTTAAAATAAAAAAAATATGTATTAATAGTACTACAATTTTATGGATTATTAAATTCAACAAGTAATTAATATTTTAAAGTTTAAATAATGATATTATTTCAATAAATAATATTGTTCTAAATAACTGATTTCATTTATACCAATTAATAATTCTAGAAAATAACTTTCCAAAAAAATACTTTTATTAATAGTAATTTTAAAAAATTAATCTTTATTTATTATATATTTATCTATACTAAAATTAATATTTATTGTATTTCAGTAATTATTTGTTGTTTTTTGGGATAAATATATTTTCAATAATTATGTATAAATCTATGTTTCTTTTGTTATTTAATAGAAAATTTTCAATAACTATTAGAGTTTAAACTACTACTATTTAGCTTTTTAAATTTAATATTATGTATTTTTTATATACATTTTAATAATTATTAGAGATTAAACTATTGTTCACGGGTTGGTTCAATTTAGTTGTAGGTTGTTTGGCCAAACAAATCAACCTGGTTAGGTTGGGGGGTTAGTCACTTAGGTCATATCAGTTTGGTTGGTCAGATAAAAAATTTAAACTTAAAGAATTAAATTTAAAAATTTAGTTTAAATTAAAAAAAATTATAATGGCATTATTTAAAAATTAAATTTATGATATAAACTATTTTAACCTAATAAATATTGGAATTCCCACTTTCCCGCATTAAAAAATATTAATCTATATTTATGGTTGGGTCATTCGATTTCAGTCAATTTACAAATGGCTAAAACAAAACTGATCCAACCTAGATGGGTTGGGAAATTATTGAACCAAAGCCGACTGAAAATACCTGAAATCGGGTTGGTCAATTTCATTTGTTTGATTCAGAATGGCAATGAGGTGGGGCAGGGATGAGGAGCCTCTCTCTATCCACGCCTCTATTCCCATCCCTGTCTCCATAGGGATCCCCACTCCCCATGATTCTTTATAATGTCAATCATTTTGTTTTGTTTTGTTTTTTATTTTATTTAAAAATAAAAGTAAAATAATTAAAATTTACAGTCCTATTAGAAAAGATTCAACCATATTTTTTAAAATATTGGCATATAAACGTATGTGTAAATATATACATATATAAACACATGTGTATATAAGCATATATATTAGTGGGGATCCCACGGGGTGGTGATTGGAGTCCACGTGGGGCAAGGAGTGCTGTCCCTATTCCCGCACCATCCCCGACAATGGTGATGAAAATTTCCCCATCTCCATCATCATAGGGTGGAAAATCATCCCCATCCCTGGCCCATTCGGGGCAAATCCCCACGGGGATCAGGGAAATAGGGAAAATTGCCTTCCCTAAGTTTGATAAACACCTCTATCTAAAATTAATTAATGTTATTTTTTTTTATTGTAAAAATTATTAAAAGTAGTATATAAAATATAGATGATTATTTATTCTTATATAAAAAAATTGTATACTCTTATATGTTTCTATTGTTTATCATTAACTTAACAAATCCTGTGCATTTCACGGGTCATTTTTGAATTTTTGAATTTTTTTTTAATTCCATGTCATTTTTGAAACAACTAATGAAATGCACTTTCCCAATAACCTAAATAATCTCTTCTCCTAAAATTTCTCCTAAACTACCTCCCCCACTATCCCCCACTTTCACCTAAATTATATGTAATTCCTATTTATCTTCTCCCCCAGTTTTTATCTATATGACTATATCTAAAGAAAGTTTGGATTAAAAAAATTTAGAATTATTTAAATATTCTAACAAAATTAATAAATTTAAAATGTTTATTAAAAACAAAAAATAATTTTATATTTTTACAAAATATATCACGAAATTATGCACTAACAATTTAAATTATGTTTTTTTTTCAGATTATCAATTTAAATTCTATTCAAATAATAAAAATTTAACATTAAAAATAAAATTTTATTTAAAAAATTCAATAAATAAATATATTAAATAACAAAATGTTATAAATATATAAATAATTAAATACACTACAAAAAAACACGTTTCTAGCAGTAGTTATTGAAGTGGTTGTTTGCTGATTGCCGCTAAAAGTATTGATCTTTAGCGGTAGTCAATTAAAACTGCCACTAAAGACCCGATAACAGCCACTAGAAAAGAAGTTTTCTCCCTTCCGCCTCTTCCTCTTCAGATTTTCATCCTATTCCCGCCCATTCTGTATTTTACATATTATTTAAATATTTAAATAACTAAGTATTTTACATAATTAGATTTTAAATAGTTAATATAACGAAATTATTTAATAAATTTAAAAAATTTCTTCAAAGTAGAAAAGTATTTATAACAAAATATTAAAATTAATAATAATAATTTAATATAATACAAAATTAATAATAAAATTATGTAATAATTGAATAAATTATAATTTTATGGACGATTAAATTCAATACATAATTTTTATTTTGAATTTAAATATTTTGCATATTATTTAAGTATTTAAATAACTAAACATTTAACATAAGTAGATTTTAAATTAGTTAAAATAAAGAAGTTATATAATAAATTTAAAAAAAAAAATCTGAAAAGTAGAAAAATAATTATAACATAATATTGTAATTTATAAGAATTTAATATTTTACAAAATTAATAATAAAATAACTTTGAGAATAATTTAATATTTTTACATAATATTGTAAATAACTAATTTCACCTATATCAATTAATAATTCGAGAAAAAACTTTCATAAAAATTAATATTTATTCATAATAATTTTAAACTCTTAATATATATTTACTATATAACTATATATACTAATATCAATGGTTAGGTCATTTGATTTTGGTTAATTTACAAATTTTCCAAAGTGAAACTGATCCAACTTGGTCGAGTTGGGAAATTTGTGAACCAAAGCCAACCTAAAATAATAGAAAATTGACCAACTCGGGTCAAGTTGACCGGGTTGGTCAATTTCATTAGTTTGATGAATAAACCTAACTGAAATTAATTATTGTTATTTTTGTATTATAAAAAATTTATTAAAAGTAGTATATAAAATATGAATAATTATTAATTATTTAAAAAGTTGAAAATACAAAACAATTGTATACTCTTATATGTTTCTATTAGGGTCATTTACTAGAACACACCTTATAGTTTTACATATTTATTTAAACCTACCTTATAGTTTTCATTTTACTAAAATATCTCATATATTTTACAACTTATTTACTTAATCAACATTTCATTAAGGAGTGTTTGTTTTGTCGTAGGCCCATGATTTTATTATTCCAAAAATACTCTTAACACTTTTTTGTACAGAAAACAATTTTGACCAAATATAGTCAATAGAGTGGTTGTCTGTGCCTTATTAGGGGCAAAAATGGCAATTTACTTTCTTTTTATTTAATTTATTTAAATGAACATTAGGGTCGACACTATTATTTTCCTCTATCATCTAATGGAAGATTGATTAAATCCATTGCAAAATATAAGTGGGGTTTTAGTAAGATTACCATAAACCCAGTTTGTTTTTAAATGATTTTTTTTTCAAGAAAATAAAACTTTATTAATTACAAACTTGATTTAACTTTTAGGAAGGAACCTAATTTAACTTTTAAAATAAATAACTAAAAATAGATTTATTAGATAAATAGTAAATACCAAATAAAGTGGGTTATTTTTTACAAATAAGATCTCATTTAGTATCTGAAATCAAATTAAAAAAAAACATAAATTAATAACGGTTTTCAAATAAAATAGGTCAGAATAGATTGTCAAATACAAAAATGTAAGACTCATATATATATTTTTTAATTTAATTTTTGATAACTAAACAGTAAACTTTAAACTAAATTATACACACATTTAATTACCCGTACTTAGTATGGGGTCATTCTCTAGTTTCTTAAAGTATTCGTAAGGTTTAGCTAATTGACAAGTTCTACCTTTACTATTTGATTATTGTGTTAAAATACCCCTATTATTTTTTTGTAATTGACTATGGAGTGGATTTGGGAATTGTTACCACTATTTTGCCTCTGTTGAGAGGAAGATGTGAATTTCGGAACACACAAAATTCGATTTGATTGGTATGTCAGTCCTTTTGCATACAACTTACCTTTTAGCAATCTAACCAACAGAGGGCTGGCTCGTTGGTGTATTAGCTGATTTGTTCCAGTGTTGGCGTAGAATTGATGAATCCCATAACTAGCATTTTTGGAGAAAAGGGGTAAGGGGGAGTTATTACAACAAAAAAATCCTTTTGGCAATCTATGAGTCGGTCTATGATCTTCAAAGCATTGAAGAAAAATAGTCTGAATTAACATAAATAACAGAAAATATGTAATAGTCAAACTCAAATGGACTTCGCTCAAACAGATAGTCACCTGATCAATGATCTTTCCATTGATAGATAAAATACTGCATAAATATTTTCTTGTTTTAGTGTCTAAATTTGAAAGCAGATGGTGAACAAGAAGAATGAATTATTTGCTCCTAGCATTTTCCTATGAAGTGAAATGGATATTGATGAAAGACAATTGTTGGGAACAGGATGAATGAAGAGGTCTCTATGATATAATGATAAAGCCTTAGTATGAAAGATCCATAACATTAGGGTCGAGCCATTTCAAACAAATCCTAATCGCTTTGTATCATTGTATGTTTGTGTCCAGAGAGCAAAAACACACGACTTGGATATTGACTACTTTCAAAACTTTTGTGGTGAGCTAGGAATTCAGTACATTCCTGTTTATATTATGCATGGAAAATATAGGCTGAATAAGAACTGTAAGGCATTGGAGATAAAATTGCTAATCCTTTTGATTCTATATAAATTGGAATAAATGTCCTTTCTTGTGAAAGAAGAGGTGGGTTCTTGCCTTATTGACATTATCCCATCCCCACATAACCATACAAATGTAATTTAACCCAGATTCTATGCTCTATGTATCGACATTGGATTGATTCTTACTTTATTGTTGGGCTGAAAGATGAGGTGGGTTCTTGCACTAGACGTATGGCCTTAGATAATAGATATGGATCATGGGTCTGCTAATCTATTATAGCAAGACCCTAAATCCTAATACAATTTTGCACTTCTATCCTTCTAATCAATTTGGGTGATGAAGTATTGCACTTCTTCCTCAAATGCACAAATTGAAATGGATAACCCATCTACTTATTACAATTTCGGTACCCAATGACTAGCTACTTCACTCAAAATGGTTTCTTTCACTTAGTACTTCAGGGCCTTGGGGCTGGTTCAGTTCAACCAATTGAACGAACCACTGATATTTTGGATCCACTACTTTATATGGTTTTTAGTTTAAAAGTGCTTATTTGACAAACAGGACACTCCAAAAAACTAATGGTCCTCCTATATATGCATGCTAGAGATGCAAAGTTAGGCGTCCAATTTGAAAAATTTATGTTGCATCATGCAATGTTAACAAGTCAACAGCCTCACGCTTTTGATAGTAAATATTTCAAAGTTTTGAACTAAGATTTTAAAATGAATGGAAAAAGACAAACGTCAACTTAACATAAAAAAAAAAAAAAAAGTAAGACAAACTTCAAACTTATGAAGTAAATTGCTTCAAGTGTTGGACGTGAATCATTTTACAATACTCTCTCGGTTCTACATATGAAACCTTTTGACAACATAAGTCAAGCAAGATGAATTAATCGATTTAGATACTTGTGAACATTTATGTGAATATTCAGATGTTTCGATGATAGAATGCAGTCTCATTTTTATGTATAGGTTTGAGTGGTTGTAGTTGGTTCTAGTTCATGATAAATTTCACTATTAGCTTAGGTATTCAATTTGTAATATATAGGTTTCAATGGTTCCAATTGGTTTCAAATCTTGATTATCACAGTAATTGCTTTTCTTTTAAGCCAAAGTTTCTAGAAAATAGGTTGTGTTGATTAAAACTTTCCTAGTGGTTCCTATTGTTGTAAAATATCCATTTTGAAGCCAAAATTGTTGGAAAATAGTGGATCACTAAACAATCATTACTATCTTTCATTGGGTTTCTATTACTAGAAACCCATTTGACAATGAAAAGACACCAACAACCCAAATTTGGGCTTTTTCAGGAACCTTCAAATCAAGCTTTTACAATCTTTTAGTGCTCAGTCTTCTTTGAACGTGTGGCACGATACATACGCTTGGGAGAAAATGAGTTATCTTTTCACAAAAAAAAAACTATTTGAATGTACAAGGGACCTATTAATGGTATATGGGGCCCACCTTAGAAAATATGTGTGAACCCCACATACATGTCCAATGGTATGTGAGACCCACCTTGAAAAATGTATGCAGGCCCCATACATGTCCACACATGAACTCCACATGTATATCCAATGGTTATGTCGGGCCCACCTTATAAAATGCATGTGGGCCCCATGAACATGTCCACACATGGACCCCACGTACATGTCCACCAATGATATGTGGGGTCCACCTTGAAAAATGTATTTGGGTCCTACATACATGTCCAGACATGGACCCCACATGCATATCCACCAATGGTATGTTGAGCCCACCTTGTAAAATGTGCATGGGCTGAGACCAGATCTGCTCCTCAACACTTGGTGCCTCACACACACATCCTATCATACATTGGGAACATCTCTCGTGAATAATACAAATTATTCACGAGAAATGTTCCCAATGCACGGTAGATGTGCATGTGAGGCACCCATTTGTGAGGAGTAGATCCCATTACACATGGACCCCATGTACATGTCCACACATGGACCCCACATACATGTCCACCAATGGTATGTTGGGTTCACCTTTAAAAATGTATGTAGGCCCCACATACATGTCCACATATAGACCCCACATGCATGCCCACCAATGGTATGTTAGGCCCACCTTGTAAAATGTATGTGGGTCCTACATACATGTCCACATTGGACCCCATATGCATGCCCACCAATGGTATGTCAGGCCCACTTTGTAAAATATATGTGGGCCCTGCATACATGTCCACCAATGATATGTAGGACCCACCTTAGAAAATATATATAGGTCCCACGTGTTAAATGAAATGTTTGTTGGCCCACACACAAGACAATCATATATACATAACACATATGTTCATCGCATTACCAAACTATTATAGCTTTTATGGTCTTTCCTGAGATCTATGAAAAAAATATCAACCAAATAGTCTTTGGTCTTCCAAGATATATTTGCAGAAGCTCACATTGTCTTTTAACTATCAGATCTCGTAACAAATCTTCTGGAAAAGACTTACCAAATAGGCACTAATATTACCATAGTAATGATTTATTGTTGAAAAATAATTCTTTTCATTGGACCAATATTGCTGGAAATTAGCTCTGTGTTTAATATACTATTTCCCCCTCTGTTGGAAAACTTTGGTGGACGAAGTAAAAGATTTGTATGTATTGGGTGATTTGCTCGAAAAATTGACAATTGGATCTCAATTTTAGCTACCATATGCATGTATGAGCAATCTAGATCCTTAGCAGGGTGTTTGGTTCCATTTACGTTTATTCAGTAAACGTTTATTGATGGTGCCACATAGGCGCCATCTCAGCATTTTCTCTCTCTTGTTCTTCTGCATACATTGAAAATATAAAAAATGAACTTTGGTTTACATGTGCATGCCAGTTGTTTGTAGAATTTATTTTTTGAAGCTTCCACAAACGGCAGACATTTATTCACTGTTACGCTGAGGTGACACCTAGTTGTCATAAAATGGTTGTAATTATTGCATTTCTCAATTTTACCAGCAAATAAAGTACAAACATTTAAGTGGAACCAAACACATACTAGATGAACTTGATGGTATTCTGACATAGTGCAATAATGTGATACTGGATCATCTGGATTGTTGCTTGAAACGTTCCACCAAACAGTAAAACATGAAAAAAAAAATGTTTATTGTGACTTGTGAGCTTAGGTGGCACATGACTTTATTACTTGAAATGTGCCGCCTAACAACAATCACAATAAACGTTTAAAGTGGTGTTTTACACATAAAAGTGTTTATCTGAAAAACATCCATCTATAAACGCCCACAAAATGAAGTGACACCATCATAATACAACTCAATTCAGACTTATATCTACACTCCCCCCATGATTGTTCCCCAATTGTACAGTGAAGTTAGAATACTCCCTATAGCTTTGCAGATTTATTTAAACTTATCCTATAGCTTTCATTTTATTAAAGCACCCCTTATAGTTTGTAACCTATTTATTTAATCAACCTTTCACTAAGAACTATTTATTTTACAATCTGAAAATAGTAGCATAATCACCTAAACTAAGTGGAAAATATTCAAGGGCATGGACCCATAGTTGTTTATTCCAAAAGTACCCGTAAGCTGAGTGGAAAATGTTCAAGGGTATGAATCCATAGTTGTTTATTCTGAAAACACCCATTAACACCTTTTTGTATAGAAAGCAAAAATGACCAAATAGAGAAAAATATAATGATTGTCTGCTGTTTTTTTTTTTATGCTAGGGACAGAAATAATATTTTTATTTTTTAGTTTTTATTAAATTTATTTGAATGGATGTTAAGGTTAAAACTGTCATTTTTTACTTTTATCTAATGGAAGGTCAATTAAGTAAATTGATTGTAAACTATTTTAGTAAAACATAAATTATAGAATAGATTTTAATAAATTCATGAAATTATAAAAGGTGTTTTAATAAATGACCATTTATTCCATTATAAACTTTTTTTTAAAGGATTAAGGGGTGGGTCAGAGACCAGGATGCACATAAAATTCAGTGATCGAACTATAAAGAGCCTGCATTTGTAAGGGTTGATGCCGAGAGACCATTGGGCCTTCCGCATTAGTCAAAGGCCAGACAATAGTAAACATGGTTTTAAAATGTGAAATTAATTTTGTAAAATATTGGTCTTGTAAATTCTTTCGCTTGATTTATTTATGTCTTAATTTCAGAATACTATTAAAATAATAAAAAACTAACTAAATTAGAAATATAATGATAAAATAACTAAATTTTATAAAAAAAATCCCCAAAAAATGTCAAAACTAAGGAAAATTTCATTACGAATCAAAGGGCCGAAGTTTGTAAAATTCAAAACATTGGACAAGCCTTTTTTGAGGGTCAGATTAGCCCAAGGAATATTTCACCCAAAAAAAAAAGGAAGATATGTTGAAAACTGAAAAGAACTAATAGGAGCGAGTTGACCAATCTTGATCATGGTTGAAGATGAGCTGCTGAATTGTCTTACTTGTTCATGAGCATTAAAATAGGAAACAAGCTTAATTTTCAGAGGTCTAAGTCAAGCCTAACCAAGCTTGCTCTAGTTGAAGGAAAATGAGCCAATTATGGGAGGGCAACTTGGCTAAATTCATCTATTTTGCCTTCTGTTTTGTTGGAGACAAAATTGTAGACCTGTATTTGGGTCTCAACCATCCTAATATCAAACAGCTTAATTCAAGGATACAAGCCAAACCCAAGTTGGATGAGTTTACCCTGCTGGATCCCCTATTCCACGAGTCGTCTCCAGCGGTAAATTTGTTTCAACCCAGAGAACCCACCGTTTGTAAACGGTTCAACTTTACATTAATTTTTTTTCGATAGTACATGGTGCAGATTATGAGGAAATCAGGGGTGGAAGTAGGAACAGAGAAAGATGTAAATGAAGCCCACGGACCATTCCACCAAAAGCCTGCAATTCTGCTGGTTTGATCTTGTACCTCCTATTTGAAGAAATGCCGATTGAGAATTTCAACTATTGAATAATCCGGCAGATGCCGCACATCTAATCATCAGATAATATCTAGAACCAAAAATATCATTTCCTAAATCCCAGCAATATAAAATCTGCTAACAAAAATGTTCAGAACTAAAGAAACTTATCCCACAAATGCAGCAAAGTCAAGAACATTGTAAATTTAAAACTCCACAGGCCTTATCACTAACCTTTATCCAAGAAAAAAAGGGGTTAAATCCTTAAACCACCCCTCGGTTTTGCAAAACACTCTCACTGCTTGCCTTATCAATAATCTCCATGTTCTTTGAGTATTTGTACAAAGTATAAACGGTGAGAGTTTAAATATTTAACCCTCTCCCAACTGTACCGAAATATTACCAGGTCAGAAGCAGCATACTACGCGCATGCAAGCTAGGAGCCTTTGACTTCATATCAGTTTGGATTTGCTCCTCCCAAAATGGGTCCTCGCACCCACCAGGCCACCACACAGCTATTGAAGCCGCACATCCAAGCGTCTCCGTACTTGTAATGTTTCAGTACAAAATCAATCCTCAAAAGTCAAAATCAGTCCCCTGCTGCTTGGATTAGTTGTGTTTGTAAAAACACCAAATGAACAAATAGATTTAATTAAGTAATCTACCCTTATATTAGGGGTGACCATGAATCCACCCTTATATTAAGGGTGATCATAGGCCAGGCCAAGCTTTGCATTTATGATAAAGGCTATAGTGTAATTCTATGATTTCGGCACTACACAGCTATTGCAGCGGCACATCCAAGCGTCTCCGTACTTGTAATGTTTCAGTACAAAATCGATCCTCAAAAGTCAAAATCAGTCCCCTGCTTCTTGGACTAGTTGTGTTTGTAAAAACACCAAATGAGCAAATGAATTCAATTAAGTAATCTACCCTTACATTATGGGTGACCATGGATCTAAAGGCTATAGCCTAATTCGGGCTGAGCCAGACCTGATTCCAAGGTCATATTATAATATTTATATACAAAATATATATATAGGCCAAGCCTGAACACAAAACCCGAAAACAAGCCAGGAATTTCTAGGCCGGGCTGAAATGATCACCCGTACAGCCCTACCTACATTTCACTCAATATTCAACTGAGTACTCCTTTTAAAACCCCCGACATTTCACTGCAAAATGCTTTCTACTACATTCTTCTTTCTTCCATAATCCACATTACTTCCTGATTTCAATCAAACCCCACTGATGAAGGAAGATTTGGCCCGACCTCTCTATTACGTGACACATGGCAAAAACAACAGCTCGGGAAAAGGGGCCAAGGCGGGAACAAGGGGACACGAGTGGACTGAACTCCCTACCGGGGGCCCGAACTCACCCTGTGATAGCTCGGGATACACTTCGCCGAACTGACCCTTGTAACAGCTCGGGATACACTTCGCCGAACTGACCCACCTTGTAACAGCTCGGGACACACTTCGCCGAACTGACCCTTGTAACAATTCGAGATACACTTCGCCGAACTGACCCACCTTGTAACAGCTCGGGACACACTTCGCCGAACTGGCCTGCCCTATAGATACCTCCGAGCTCAAGACCGCCTCGCTCAGCACTTTGCATCACTTGGCACCAAAACCAAACAAGCCGTACCACGCCTGACACTAAGGAAGTTCGTGCCCAAGGGCGCCGCGCCTGACCGACTTGGGATCTGATGTTTGGTGGCAACACCCTAAACGGCCACCTGCCACCGCCACTGACACCGCCATCTCCAGTTAGATGACGGTTAGGCAGCGACGGTTCTGTCTCAGCAGAAAGGACGACGGTCGAATTGACAAGCACAAGGGTAATCATACCCGACCTGACAAGGGCCTCGGGACGAGTGCACGAAGTGACTATAAGAGCCCTCTGCCCCCCGACAACGGAGGTATGCAAACTTTGCGCTATCTGGTATTACCTTGCTTTTGAAGGATTCTAACTTGAGCTTCGGAGCCTCTCCACCGGGTTCCCCCCGGAGCTTCCCCATCTCCTCTGTTTCAGGTTCCCCGCTACCCCGTTCGGAAGCAAGGCAGCGGACAGCTAAGACCGGCCAGATCGCGCTCCATCAATTGGCGCCATCTGTGGGAAAACGCTTCAAAAATCCTCCCTCCAGACTTCGATAACCCCTTTTCTTCAAAAAACCCAACACTCATGGCCTCCTCCAGCAACACTAGACGTGGCACGGAGACAAACGTCATCGGGGAGTAACTTCAGGTCCCCGTAGTGTGCGTTGGACAGTTCACCATCCCCCTTTCGGCGGATGGGATCCCCATCTTGAACACGCCACAAGCAGGGGCACCCGTAAACCCTCCTACCACAAGCATCCCCTTTCCTCTCCCCATTGAGACAACCTTCACTGAACCAACTGTCGTCCCCTTGGCAGCTAGCCAAAACCGGTTGGAGGACTTGATGCAGTGCATGCGGGCAATGCAAGCCCAAATGCAACAGTTCCAGCAACACCAGCTCCACTAGCACCAAGTGCTGCACAACATCTCCCAGTATCACTATCAGCAGCAGTTCCCCCAACTGCCACTGAACCAACCACTACTTCCGCCTCGCCACCCCGCTCCGAGGCCGGTCAAGGCCTCCCCGCAGGATGGGCGCCCCCACCAGGCGAAGGCCTCCCGGCCCCAGAACCACCCCAATAGCCAGGCCTCGTCCCCAGGCCGAAGAGAGAAGAATGTCATCCCCGCCTCGCAACCCGTAGGCGGGTCGGGAACCTCGCCCGCGAGGTCGGCACCCCGGCGCTCCAAGCCCGAGCTCCCGCTCACCGAAAACCAATTCAGCGCCCTGGCGGCAGACTACCAGCATCCCGGGCCCATCGAGCTCGGTAACACGGAGGCCAGCAGTGCCATCACAAGGCCCGCTCAACGGCGAAGGCACCGGAAAAGTCGCTGAACCGCCACCCGCGCCTTGTCGGAATTCAGAGGCAAAGACACGAGCTCGGACGAGGTAGGGGCTGCGCCGGTTCTCTCGGTTCCTTTCCCCCTCGCATCGGAACTCCTGGCGGTCCCCTTACCCAGAGACTTCAAACTCCCACCTCTGGACAAGTACGACGGGTCCTTCGACCCCAACAACCACGTTGACGCCTTTCAGTCCCAAATGCACCTCGCCAGGGCCAGCGAATCGTGCATGTGCGTGGCCTTTACCACCACCCTCAGGGGGGTAGCCCGCACTTGGTACAGGAACCTGGCCCCCGGGTCGATAAAGTGTTGGGCCCAATTCGTGCAAGTCTTCACCACGCACTTCATCACCAGCCGTCGGTGCCCCAGAACAGAGGAAAGCATCTTTGGAGTGGTCCAAAGAGAAGGAGAATCTATTCGGGGCTACATCAAGCGGTTCAATGAAGCATGCTTGCAGATACCGCGGTTGGACCCCGCAGTGCAGCTCGCGGCGGCCAAAAGAGGGATGACGCACAGAGAATTCAAATGGCACATGGTGGCCAACCAGCCCACAACCATGGCCGAATTCCTCAAACTCGCGGATAAGTTCATGAAGACAGAGGAAGAAATCAACCAACGAACCGAAGGCGGGAACGAGAAAAGAAAGAGAGAAGGCGAGCTCTCCAACCCGGTGAATAGAAAAAGCCCGACCCAGGAGCCGAAGCCGAACCAGTCCTTCCGGGCCCCCCTAGCAGTTCGGATGGACTACACGTCGTTAAACACGAGGCGGACAGAGATCTTAATGACGATCAAAGACGCTCCGTACGTTAAGTGGCCACCTCGCCTAAAGGGAAATCCGAACGAGAGAAACAAGAATTTGTATTGTAGTTTCCATAGAGACCATGGTCATAGCACCAAACAGTGTAATAACCTCCGGGACGAGATAGAGGGACTCATCCGTAGCGGATACTTGAGAAACTTTGTACAGCATAACAATAACAATAAAGCAAGTCGGCAAGGGGAGCACGAAAAGGATGCCCTCGAGTCTAGCAACAGACCTGCCGAACCGTTGCAGAAGCAGCCTCCGGAAGAAAGGCCAGTTCGGGGAGCCATCCATGTAATAGTGGGAGGTTCGGTGGTAGCCGGGTGTACCTCGGTAGCAGCCCGGACTTCACTTCGCGAAGCGGCCCTCGAAGAACGGAACCCCCCGAAGAGACCAAAGAACGAAGAACCAATCTTTTTCACGGAGGACGACGCGCGAGGAGTCCACTACCCCCATGATGACGCGCTTGTCATTAAACTAAGGATCAGCGACTTCGAGGTCAGGCGCGTACTCGTAGATTCGGGCAGCTCAGCAGACATCCTCTTCAAATCAGCATTTGACCAGCTGCAGTTACAGAGGAGCGAGCTGAAGCCCGCGAACACTCCCCTGGTGGGTTTCAGCAGAGAGAAAGTCAGGCCCCTCAGAAAAGTAACCGTCCCTGTGGAAGTCGGCACATGGCCTTGTGCGGTCAGACTCAACCATGATTTCCTGGTAGTCGCGACCCCCTCCCCATACAATGCCATAATAGGGTGGCCGATCACGCATATCCTACGGGCGGCGGTCTCCACCTACTATTTGGCCATGAAGTTCCCTACGGACTTCGGTATAGGGGTAGCGCGGGGCGACCAGCTCGAGTCCCGCAAGTGCTACGTTGCCGCCCTGAAGGGAAAAACCAAGGCGGCCGACGACCTCGAACTGGAGCGGCCTGCGGAGCAAGGTGAGGAACGAGCTTCGCCCACGGAGTAAACTGTCGCAATCCCGACTTCAGCTACGGACCCAGCTCGCACACTAATTATCGGAGCTTCCATCGAAGACCCCCTACGAGCCGAACCGGTGAGTTTTTTACTTCAAAATTAGATATTTTTGCCTAGTCCGCGGCTGACATGCCCGGCATTAGCCCTAGACTGATAACTCACAAACTTAATACTGACCCTGTAGTCAGACCTGTTAGATAGAAGAAACGCAACTTAGCCCCAGAACGCTGGAGAGCGGTCGACGAGGAGGTCGAGAACCTCCTCGCAACAAACTTCATAAGGGAAGTCCATTACCCGAGCTGGGTGGCCAACCCGGTGTTGGTAAAAAAGGCAAGCGACAAGTGGCACATGTGCGTCAACTATACCGACCTGAACCGAGCTTTCCCGAAAGATTGCTTCCCCCTCCCCAGAATTGACCGCCTAGTGGACGCAACCTCAGGAAACGAGTTGCTAAGCTTCCTAGACGCCTACTCGGGCTACAACCAAGTTAGGATGGACCCATCCGATGAAGAAAAAACCAGTTTCATAACCGAGTTCGGCCTGTATTGCTACAAAGTCATGCCCTTCGGACTAAAAAATGCCTAAGCGACTTTCCAAAGACTTGTAAATAGGCTATTCCGGCCCCTGATTGGTATGAAGATAGAGTGCTATGTAGACGACATGGTCGTCAAGACTCAGTTTTCACAAGAGTTAATACAAGACTTAGATTCTGTTTTCCAAATTCTGCGTCAGTTTAGCATGAAGTTGAACCCCAACAAGTGTGTCTTCGGTGTCGCCTCGGGCAAGTTCCTAGGCTACATTGTCAATCGGCGCGGTATTGAGGCCAACCCGGACAAGATAAAAGCCATTCTAGATATGAAACCACCTCGGAAAGTAAAAGAGGTTCAGAGGCTAAATGGCCGCATAGCCACTCTAAGCCGCTTCTTGTCTAAGTCAGCAGACCACTGCCTACCCTTCTTCAAGGCAGTCAAAGGCAAAGGGTTCGAGTGGACCCAGGACTGCCAGTTCGCGTTCGACGAACTGAAAGGTTACCTCGCTAGTGTGTCAACCTAAGCCCGGCCCGAGGTGAGCGAGGTCTTAGAACTGTACCTCTCGGCGAGCGACAAGGCGGTCAGTTCGGTACTGATAAAAGAAACAGACCGGGTCCAATGACCCATCTATTATGTTAGTAAAATTTTGCAGGGAGTAGAGGCAAGGTACCCGGAGATAGAAAAACTAGCATACGCCCTAGTAATAGCAGCTCGGAAACTCCGCCCATACTTCCAGGCTCACACCGTCATCGTCCTGACTGACAAACCTCTTAAACAAGTTTTACTCAAACCCGAGGTCTCCGGTCGACTGACGAAATGGGCCATCGAACTCAGCGAGTACGACCTCCACCACAAACCAAGAACCGCTATCAAGGCCCAATCTTTGGCAGATTTTATCGCCGAGTGCACTTTCAGCCACGAAGCCCCACAGGTCGAGCCCGAGGTCCCTAGTTCGGGCGAACCCGGAGCTCCTAAGCCCATAGAGTCCGAACCCCGTGAAGTAGCAGCCAGTGTGGCATCTCTCCTGGTTAGGCGAAGCGCGAACTGGGATGAGGAGCCCTGGATCCTTCACGTGGACGGTTCCTCGAACCGACAAGGCAGCGGAGCTGGAATAGTCTTGTGCGGCCCAGGCAGTACAAAATTAGAATACGCACTACGCTTTGAGTTTGCGGCATCCAACAACGAGGCAGAGTACGAAGCACTGATCGCCGGGCTGGACCTAGCGCGAAAGGTAAAGGCAAAACACTTGGTCATCTGCAGCGATTCTCAGCTCGTGGTAAACCAAGTTATCGGCGAATACGAAGCACGCGATCTCTCCATGATCGCATATTTGGCCAAAGTAAAAGAAGCCCTACTCAACTTCCGGTCACACATCATCAGGCAAATCCCGAGGTCAGAAAACACTGAGGCCGACGCCCTGTCCCGGTTAGCCAGTACGAGTCACAACAATATGAGAACTGTGTACATAGAGGACTTACCTCGGCCTAGTATTCTCGGGGGGACAGAGGAGGTCGCTCCCATCTTAGAAGCAGAGCCGAGCTGGATCGATCCACTCGCGAGCTTCCTGATAGACGGAACCCTCCCTGCAGAACACAATGCGGCCAAGAGGGTGCAGCGCCAGGCGGCCAAATACGTCATAATAGACGAACGGTTATACCGACGGTCGTACACGCTCCCCTATTTGCGTTGCCTGCGACCTACCGAAGTGATGAACTTACAATTTATCTATAATTTTTGAGGACTTTAGCATGGATTTTTATGCCGATTTTATTAATTTTTGCCTTAATTTAGCTTAATGCTAAGAATAAGTTCAGGGATAATTAATCCAAGAAAAGGAAGGAAAAAGGCAAGAAAAGAAGGTTCAAAAAGACCAATTTCAGTCCAGCCCGGTCATGGAAGCAAGAGAGAGCACTTCGGCCCAAGAAGAGCAAGTGAATTCCTTGAGAAAATCCAAGAAAATAAAGCCTATCTATGAGTAGAATTCGGCCCAGCAAGGAAAGCCCATTCTCAGCCCAAAAGAGCAGCTCAATGTATAGCTATCATGTGCTAAGAGAGAGCCTAAGTGCAACCCAAATAGCAGCCCTTAGGAGGCTTTCAAGAGAGCTCTAGAAAGTTCAAGAAAGGGGTGTAATACACCCCATTCTAGAGGCTTCAAGAAGGGGCAAGAGCCCCCTTGAAAAACTATATAAGGAGGCCTCTAGGAGGGGGGAGAGGTGTTCAATTGCTTGAGAGGAAGGCTCTCCCACTCTTAGAGGTTCGGCCACTCAAAGATCTTTTGTAATAAATCAATTGTAGTTTCATTCTCTTTTGATTCGAATTCAGTTTCTTTGTTATATTTTCTTTCTTCTTTCTCTTTTTTTCTATTATTCCTTGATGTATTTCAG
This sequence comes from Nelumbo lutea, assembly GCF_056320005.1. Taxonomy (NCBI): domain Eukaryota; kingdom Viridiplantae; phylum Streptophyta; class Magnoliopsida; order Proteales; family Nelumbonaceae; genus Nelumbo; species Nelumbo lutea. The sequence continues at coordinate 124,590,054 of NC_142684.1, forward strand.
CTTGTAAAATTTCAGTTCAGCAATCTAATTCTTTTTTATTCATTCAAATGGTCATGAATTGTACTTGAAGTTTCTTGAATAAGGGTGTTATTGTAGATTAATTCGGCCAACTAACATTCAAAACTCAGATCTGAATTCTCAGATCTGAGATTGCAAGATTTGAATTGCTTGAAAGAGAATTCAGATCTGTAATTTTCAGATTGGCCGAATTAATCTACAGCTTGGAATTCCTAGAGTGCTTGAGAGATACTCTAGGAATTCAAATCTACTATTCAAGAACTGAATTGAGTGCAAGGTTAGAGATAACTTGCACAATTTAGTTGGTGATCAATTCAGATTTGAATTGATGCCTTAGAAGTGTTTGAAGAAATGCATGCATGGGGATTAGATTCTTGCTAGAGATAGAAGAACCGTCACTCATGCATAGGATGAACATGCGCTTGAGAGAGGCTGTTCATGACCTTGGGGTTTCACCAAACCAAGGCTCAATCATGATTTATTCGAATGATCCAAATTGATAGATTTCTGAATTCTGAGATTGACATTTACTGCTTACTCTTCTAACCTGATTTGAAGGCAATTGGGCCAATGATTTAGATAGATTTTAATTTAGGATTTTTTAGTTTTCATTAAAGTTTTGATTTATTTGTTGATCAGATAAGAAGTGCTCAATTTAGTATCGGTAATTGTTTCCTAAATCCTCGTGGGAACGATACTTCACTCACTACTTTATTGCTTGAACGGCTAGTGCACTTGCTAGTGTCACAATGAGCCACACATCACGAAGCCGAGTTCGTACTCCGCGACACTCATGAAGGCCTGTGCGGCGGACACTTGGGGGGCAGAGCACTCGCCCAAAAGGCACTTCGACAAGGATACTACTGGCCAACGATGAAGGCAGAAGTTGTCGAGCTCGTCAGAAAATGCGACAAGTGTCAGAAGCACGCTAACATCCACCATCAACCCGCCTCCGACCTCAAATACCTCGCCAGCCCGTGGCCCTTCGCACAATGGGGCATCGACCTCCTAGGGCCATTTCCACCAGCACCAGGCGGAAGAAAATTTTTAGTTGTGGCAGTAGATTACTTTACGAAGTTGATAGAAGCCGAACCTCTGGCAACTGTTACAGCTCGAAACATACAGAACTTCTTCTGGAAGAACATAGTATGTCGGTTCGGGTTACCTCGGGTACTAATCTCCGACAACGGCAAACAGTTTGAGGATATCAAGTTCCAAGAGTGGTGCCAGAACATGGGGATTCGGCAAAATTTCACGTCAGTCGCGCACCCGCAGGCAAACGGTCAGACAGAAGTAATGAACAGAGCCATCTTGCGCGGACTGAAAGCACGTTTGGATCGAGCTAAGGGATTGTGGGCCGAAGAGCTACCAAGTGTCTTATGGGCTCACCGAACTACCGAAAAAGCAGCCACAGGAGAAACCCCCTTGAACCTCACCTACGGCACTGAAGCAGTGATCCCGGTGGAAATCGAAATACCAACGTTGCGATTAGAAACATACGACGATCGGACAAACGGAGACGAGTTACGCACCAACCTCGACCTACTGGACGAGGTAAGGGACCTCGCGCACATCCGAACAGCGGCATACCAGCAGCAGGTAGCTCGCTACTACAATAGCAGAGTAAAGCAACAAAGCTTCCGACTCGACGACCTGGTACTCCGTATGATTATGGTGCTCGAACCCGGCATCGGCAAGCTTGGACCTAATTGGGAAGGGCCCTATAAAGTAAAAACAACGCTCGGGGGCCAATACGAACTCGAAACCTTAGAAGGCAAACGAGTACCTCGAACGTGGAACATCGTGAACTTAAGGTGATACTACCTATAAACCACTTAGCGAAGTGGACGAAATCAGGCCCTATGTGCCACAAGGCAAGCCAAGGAACTTCGGCGTAGACAGCACATTATCAGCTCGGCAAAAAATCAGTCTGCGGCATAAAAGACCGCAGAAATTTAATAACCCGGCAAAGAAACAGCTCGGGGAAGATGAGCAAGGGGAAAAAGACACTCCATTGCAAGAAACAGTACATTGGCAAAAAAAAAAAAAAAAAATTTACATGCCCGGAGCCACTTCTTCGCCATCGGAAGGCACTTCAACAACACCCGAAGGCCCTGCCTCTCCTTCAGAGTCCGGCTCGCCATCGGCAGCATTGACCATCTCCTGAGTTATACGCGAAGTGGTTATGGCACTTACATCGAGGTCAGGGTACGTATTCCGGATCATCCACCAGCTCAACTTGAACCCCCTCCTGTAAGAGTCCACCATCAGATCGTCAAAACGCGGAGAGGCAATGTAGTCTTCAACTGCCTTCTTCTTGGCGTCTTTAATGCCTTGGGAAAAAATCTGTGTTCTCTCCCTGATGTCCTCCTGAAGATATTCGACTTGATGCTGCAAATCCAACTTCAAGTCCGCCATATGCTTGACAACTACCCCCATGGCCTCGGCGTCACGCTGAGACCTCGCCTGTCTGGCCATCGCGACGCGAGCAGCCCGGGTATTTGCCTCTGTGGCACGGAAGGCTTCTTCAGCAGCATGAGCGGCAGCCTCAGCAGCTCACACCTGTCGCGAGCTCCTCTCCACTTGGGCCGCCAAGGCATGAATCGAAGAATTCACATACCAAAAGAAACAAGTGAGCAAATGACAGCAGAAGCAACATAATAAAAAAAGGAAGACAAAATCTAACTTACCACCATGGCATGTGTTACGACGCAGCAAGCGACCTGATTCAAAGGAAGATCGGTCCACGCCGTGACCTCCTCGGGGAAAGTAGCGTCCCTACTCTTCTGAAGAGCGTAGTTCGGCGTCAACACGCTCCTAAACTCCCCTTGAGCTCCCGAGCATGAGGGCCCAGCCCACGTATGAGCAGACCCGGAGTGAGCAGGAGCACTTGAGTACGCAGGAGCGCCCATATGAGTGGTTTCAGCGTAAGGCACCCCGGCAGTCTCGTGCACCGGTGGAGTCACTTCGGGCTCCCTGGGCAGATCCTCTGGCGTATGGTCTGGGGCTTGGGGCTCCTCATCCAGGGGCAGCTCGGTACGAGTTCGCTTGGTGACCCGCTTCCTCCTCTTCATACCTTGGAACAAACGCCCCCCACGAGTTCTCTTCGCGTCCATCACACCTACAGAGACGAGTTCGACATCAGAAAAAATGAAAGAACAAATCAAGCAAGAAACCGCATAGCTAGAAACCTACCCGAACTCAAGACGGCTGCAATAAGCTTGGCCTCCGTTAAGTAGTGGTGGCACTTTAAGCCTTGCCGTGCCCATTGCCGGAGACCCTTCACCGTCTCTTTATCAAGAGTTACGCCCAAATCGGGAGCGGCCTCACCCCACCCAGTCTGAAAGGGCCATCCTTGTGCACTTTGCACGCCGAAGTAGTCCCGCTTCCAAGCTGGGACCTTATTAGGAAGATCGTGCAGAAGCTTAAAACCCTGGCGAGGAGAAAGGTAATACGCCCGTCTCCCCCCAGGAAGAGAACCCACCTGTCTCTTGAGCATCAAGATAGAGGAGAATATCTCTAAGTCTAAGGGGAAGTTCTGCTCGCAAAAAAGGGAAACTGTCCCCACCAGGTTCCGAATAGAGTTCGGATGAAGCTGGCCATTGGTGACACCAAAGTGGTTTATGACTTCGACGAGAAGGGGATGGAAAGGAAGTCGCAACCCTGCAGCGATCTGCTCTCGAAAAATCACGATCTCGTCGGGACCGTGTTCCCAAGGAAAGCTACCCGAAGGAATAAAATATGTGTACCCCCCAAGAAGATTGTAAGACAAAAGTATGGATTGAAGCCCCTCAGGCGTCATGGTCGAAGGACCAAACCTCTCTAGCATCCGACCTCGGCGGGAGGTAGACGCCAAACTGCCCAAAGCGACTCGGCCCACTAGTTCATAGTCCTCAAGCTCCACCTCAGGATCACTGAGGCAGTCTGGGCACACGGTTCGGTTGGTGGAACCTACGTCGGCCCTACTCGAAGAATCGTCTGAGCTATCAAAGCTAGACATTGGGGAAAAGATGGATTCAAGAAAGTATTCACCGGAAAGTTTGAGAACAAAGCCAAAGAACCGTGAAAACTGTATAATCAGCCTTGACGCGAGCTGGAAAAGACTTGGACGCGAACTCAGTAGACAAACCGCAGATGTGACAAACCGACTAGGGTCCCCCACTATTTATAGCTACAGTAACCAAGAATTAACCGTGCAGACCGAAGACGATCCGACGGCCCACGTTCTTACTGACCGCACGACCCCTAAGGTCGAGACGTGATTGGCGCACGTCTTTCCGAAAAAAGTGAAACATCAACGCACGTCTTTTTGAAACTGACGTCGCTTCGACACGCGTCTTTCTGAAACTGATGCGCCGCACGTCTCCCTGACAGTCGCCCGCGCACGTACAGCAATGGCGCGCCTTTTTGAATTGACCCGCTGTCACGTCCAAGAGACGCGAATCGGTTTGAAATTTAAAACGCGCGGTCACAACCACCAGCGTTCTTGAGTAAGCACGTTTCTAGCCTTCTCGGAAACCGAAAGAACCCTAGCGAAAGCAACTCACCCAGTGAAGATTCGAAGGACGGGACAAATCCACCTGCTACCTCGCAAAACTCCCCGCACCATGGCAAGACCCCCGGCGCAAGGAGTGGGGGGCAATTGATGAAGGAAGATTTCGCCCGACCTCTCTATTACGTGATACGTGGCAAAAACAACAGTTCGGGAAAAGGGGCCAAGGCGGGAACAAGGGGACACGAGCAGACTGAACTCCCTACCGGGGACCCGAACTCACCCTGTGACAGCTCGGGATACACTTCGCCGAACTGACCCTTGTAACAGCTCGGGATACACTTCGCCTAACTGACCCACCTTGTAACAGCTCGGGACACACTTCACCGAACTGACCCTTGTAACAATTCGGGATACACTTCGCCGAACTGACCCACCTTGTAACAGCTCGAGATACACTTCGCCGAACTGACCCACCTTGTAAGCTCGAGATACACGTCGCCGAACTGACCCACCTTGTAACAGCTCGGGACACACTTCGCCGAACTGGCCTGCCCTATAGATACCTCCGAGCTCAAGACCGCCTCGCTCAGAACTTTGCATCACTTGGCACCAAAACCAAACAAGTCGTACCACGCCTGACACTAAGGAAGTTCGTGCCCAAGGGCGCCGCGCCTGACTGACTTGGGATCTGACGTTTGGCGGCAGCACCCTAAACAGCTACCTACCTCCGCCACTGACACCGCCATCTCCAGTTAGATGACGATTAGGCAACAACGGTTCTGTCTCAGCAGAAAGGACGACGGTCGAATTGACAAGCACAAAGGTAATCATACCCGACCTAACAAGGGCCTCGGGACGAGTGCACGAAGTGACTATAAGAGCTCTCTGCCTCGACAACGGAGGTATGCAAACTTTGCGCTATCTGGTATTACCTTGCTTTTGAAGGATTCTAACTTGAGCTTCAGAGCCTCTCCACCGAGTTTCCCCCGGAGCTTCCCCATCTCCTCTGTTTCAGGTTCCCCGCTACCCCGTTCGGAAGCAAGGCAATGGACAGCTAAGACCGGCCGGATCGCGCTCCATCACCCACCACGCACACGCACAACAAACTTTAAACAAGAAGCATGGTGCACAACTAAAAAAAGGGAAAAAAACGAATAGAACCACTTCCAAATGTGAATGAATTGATAGTTGAATAAAAATAAAGGATAAATTGATAAAAAGATGGACCGTTAACGTCTCAAAGCAATCACTTTGGCTACGCCATGGCTGTAGTCCCAGCCTCCGAGGTTAGAGATTACGATCAAAAATAGGTTGCGCCCATCGCCCATGGTGTAGCCAAAGTGAACTAATTCCTAAATTAAATATAATATTACCATCCTCGCTGTATTTTTAATCACAATCCCATTTTCCCATATCCATATTTTCAATCCGTATCTATAAACTGTAACCATATTTATATGTATTCCCATTTTTCTTATTCACAAGGTAGTCAGTATGTATCCATCCACTGTCTGTGGATCGAGTCAGGAAATGCTGTGGTTTGGTTCTACTTCGTCTGAGTGAAGAGAGAAGATGTCGACGGGAGCAGTAATGCAGTCAATGGTGGGCTGCTCCCTGAAATTACCAGTGGAAGAGCTGTTATGGTGATCAAGGTACATCACAATTACAGTGATGTCATCATGAAAATGCCGCCTTATCCCCTTCTCTATGCTCTTTATGTCATCGTATCTCATTTCTCTCTTCCTTGCAGCCTCTTGGAGGGCAGCTCTCACCAATCTCTTTGCTATGCCCTGCCAAACAAATGGCAATATTTCCAATTAGTTACATAGTGTTAAAGCAAAATACATCTTAGGAAACCAAGGGTGGTTCAAAATGTAGGTCAACAACGAAGAAAGATATCCTTTTGAGCTTCTCCACTAATACCTAATACAAATCATAAAAATAAGAAAAAGAATTGGCATATGGATATGAGGTAGCGGTACTTACTGCTCTTGGATTTTTGAAAACAATCTCTACAGCTGCTTCATCACTCAGCTGCTCCCACAGTCCATCTGATGCAAATATCAAGAATAAGTCTTGAGGCTTTAGCTTTCTAATCTGGATTGAGGGTTCTGCTGACATCACAGGCCGTTTCAGTGGGACAGGATACCCAAATTGCTGGAAATGAGGGTCCCTATTGAACTCAGGTTTCTTAAGATAGACATCTCCAATAGATCTTGATACCTAAAAAGAAAGTTAGTGTTAAAGTCTGTGTTGCCTCTTTTATCAAATTCTTCTAGACAATGGAATATATCAAAGGAAAAAAGTAGCAACTAGCAAGTGGAATATGTTCTATTTGGCACAAATACCAAGTGTCTCTCAAAATTCAATATATGGAATCAACAAGTTAAACTAGTGAGCCATATTTGTAAGTTCTTTAGCATCTCCCTGCTGACACCATAGCTGCATGTTAAAAATAAAGATAGATTTCCAAAGGAGAGAACGGTACATGTAACATCTGCATATATGGAAATGAGCAAAACCATAAGCCATTGAGTGAGAGATAGCCAGGATGGGACCAATTAGAAACTACATATTCTAACTACTCTCACACTGCAATTTTTTTCCTCTGCAAGTAGAGCATCAATCTGCCTGAAGAGGCACATCATGTGATTTTTGAAAGGATCAAAGGAAGTTATTTGACACCTTTCCTGAAAACAGATTTGACTCATTACTCATTGATATGTTCAAAGATAAGGATTACTACTTAGACAAAAGAAAAGCATAAGATAAAAGATAATGATAGACAATGGTGCGAAATAAAATGTCCAAAAGATGGGTTCCTGGAAGATACACAACAAACTAAATCTCATTTGCAGCTCCTCTACTTTATAGTATAATGTCTACAATGATGGTTATCCAGAATCTTTCCTTTTGAAGAGTTGAATTGCAAGTTGCATGCAAAAAGATTGCAAAGGGAATCATAATGTCAAAGCAGTAATTATGCCATCCTTCTCAATCACGCATGGTATTACTTTTTGATTAACATTTCCAGTATTGTATTCTTAAGCAATCTTATAACAATCAACTCTTTATGGAAAGCAAAGATTTGTAGCAGAAATTTTAAATAGTCTTAAAAGTGCTGCAAGGGCTGTAATCCTGTAGCCAAAAGAACATATCAGTTTCCTGGTCAGAGTAGACAGACAAAGAAATCTTGTTTCCTAAGCTCTTTGATAGGGACAATGAAGTAAAGGTTAAACTGCAAATAATGGAAACTAGAAATAATATAAGGAAAGTTTGAAATTCCTTAATGGTTTTGAAATAGTCGAAACTAAAACATAATATAGAAGGGCCAGACACACACTAAATGTCTAGAAGAACCTACAGAACATAATGGTTTTGAATTCTGCAAAGAAATGCCTCCCACCATGGAGATAAATGTCCTCTCTCATTCTCCTCCATACTACATTGAGTGGGTAAGTATAAAGGCATAAGTCTAAACCCATAATTGAATATATGATACTATGCAGAATAGGCAAGTACAAAGTACAAACTCCAAAGAGGACTTATTAGAGTGTAAGTCATCATTTCTTCACACTAACAACATCAACAAGAGTAGTAACATTTAGAACCCAAAATACTTGTTATGGAATTGACAGATCTATGTAAGCCCTAGAGAAAGAAGAAATTGTCATAAACCCTATGACAGTACAGTACTATCAAATAATGCAGATACAAGCACCAGTTATTCCTTCTAGAGAGGATAAGGCACAGCCCTAAAACTGCCATTATGTAATTACCAAATGAATTATAATGACATATAACAACCCTAAATTCAGATACAACAAGAAGCATCGAGTCCATAATCCGATTTGTCAGTAACCCATTAAGAGTTTCTTTTTGTTTTTACATTTTTTCTATTCTATTTTCCCTTAATATTAAATAATTTCTCCTTACTCCATTTGAACCATATTTGACCATCATTAGCATTTAGCAGTACTGATTTCCAACTCCTTATGTGTGTTAAGTTTCAGTAGTAAACAATAATTAGGAATCAAGAGTACGAGAAAAGCACATTATACCTGAATTATGCCTTTTATCCGCCAAACTCCACGAGTATACACGACAATATGTGAATCATCGGGATGAAGAGCCTCGACCTCCTTTCTAACCTCTTCGACGGCAACATTATGATCAGTGGACAAGCGTTCCGCCACCACCGGATTCCTCCGCCCCTCGGAAGCTCTCCGCCCAAGAACTGCTCTAGAGTCCCCAAGATTCGCCACATACAACATATCGTTCGAAATCGCTCCAACCAAACAACAAGATCCCACAGAAGCAATCTGCGGCCGTGCGAGCCACGACCGTTTCACCAAATGCAAGAACTCCTCCTCGGTCGCATCGAATGCCTTCTTTAGAACATCGGCAGACAAACCTCCTTGTTCCGTTACAAGCTCTATAAAATAATAATTAAAAGTTGTAAATAAGGATTTAACTATATAGAGAGAGAGAGAAGAGAGAGAGAGAGAGAGAGAGAAAAGGAAAGAAAAAAGAGGGACTAGGGCATGATTGAAGGTTGGGATAGTTACTGTGGAGGTGAGGGAAGAGGTGATTATTAATGAAACGAGAAGCTTCGGGGCCGCCGTGGCCGTCGTAGACGCCAACGTAGGTGGCGGAGGGAGAGGTGAAGACTTGGCTTTGGTCTTCGAGGGATGAATTGGCTTGAACGACAGCGATGGAGAAGTCACCGGAGGCGTGGGGTTTCAAATCCATATGCCATAGAAGTCCATCGCCTCGTCGGCCAAAACATCGCTCCAGTGGTCTGTAACATGAACGCAACATCTCTTTGTCCGTATCTCGCTCAGACTTGATTTCTCTCTCTCTCTATATAAGATATCTCTTTTTTTTTTTAGTTTTTGCAGTATTTCAGATTATAGACTTCAAACCTTGTGGAGACCTTGACGTCTTTTAGTTGAGAGAGAACTCAGAGAAGGGAACGGGGAGAGGAAGAGACGGAGGGAATCGATCAACTTTTTCATTGCTGGCAATAGAAAAAGTCGTGGCGATGCCGCGTAAGAATAGGACGAGTGTTGCTCTCTATCCCATCTAATTCTACGCGTGTGTTATATGGTAATCAGAAAATGTTCTCTATTTATTAATGCTTTTAATTATCAAATTGTTTATATTTTGTTTTTTCCGAGGGTTTTCATACATCAGAGTCAACCAATGCTGTTCAAATTTCTGGTTTTCTTCTCAATTACGACACCCACTCTGTTTCACATTTTCGCTTGGGATCCGCTTTCTTTGACGATATAGACCTGAGGATGACGGGTCTTGGCGTTGCAAAACTTACCTACGCGGCTCGTAACGCCAGATTGGGCTGGGCTGTGTAAATGATCCGGGTCATGTTGACAGACCACACCATACTGTATTATCTTTTTCTTTTTCTTTTTTTTTTTAAAGTAGAACAAACTCTATATGTATCCATATTATACAAGGGCGTATTTCGTATCATTGTGTTGCATTACTCTTTCTTGTCCGTTTTTTTTCCGTATCAGCGACACACAAGCGATTAGGTTGGATAAGTACAAACCCGCTTGAGGTGTTGTACATTTTTTTTTATATAATGCCTAATGGCACCTATTATAACAAACAGATGTTTTCCGTGGGTGTTTATTTAATAAATACTATTATATAAGCATCATTTCAGCTTTTTTTCCTCTTGCTTGTTCTTTTGTATAGGCATCGAGAATGGTAGATTTCGGTTTTTGTTTATGACTACCATTTTAAGAAGTTATTTTTGAAAGTTTTTATAAACAGTTAGGTGTTTTTTAACTGTTACGCTAATGTAAAATTTAGTGGCACCGAGTTGTTATAAACAATTATAATTATTACCTTTTTCAATTTTATAAATAAATAAAATACAATCATTGAATGAAAAAACATTAACCAAACCAAAAGCATACATTGTATTGCTATTTATACGCAATCACTTGATTTCCACTGAATGCAGTACAAAGCAACACCATACAACACTTGTGCTTGGAGGAAGTCATACAAATTATATTTAAAACACCGCACACATACCATACAAGCATAAGCATCTAAAACACTATACACACACGATTTTCCTAATGTGTAAATGTAGCTAGCAATCTATTATAGTCATTCATTCTTGATTATCATTTGCATAGAATTTTTGTTTTCCGGATATTTGCACTCCAAATACCATGTACTATATATATGATTAATACTTACTTGCATATAGTACATGTGATACTAAAGGCAGAGTGAGGGGTGGCAGCCCTTATGCTTGTAAAATCCTCACTATATCCATTTAAATGTTACTTATATATTGATCCCCCTACCCATGTTTATTAGATTTTGGCCCCCTCAAGAAAAAATCCTAGTTATCCCAATTGTGGCATATTGTTGTACATTAATAATAATAATAATAATAATAATAATTGTAAAATAGATTTATTACAATTATTACATTCAACATTTTAGAAATAAAATCATATAATCTATTTTGGAAAGTATTTATTGGTATTGAATTGTTTTCTCTTTCCTTCAATGGAAATTATATTTTTAAGGGTAAATTACTAAAACCTCCCCTAAAGTTTGGTAATTGCAATCACCTCCCCTAAACTTTTTGACAATTGCAAGTAGAACCCCCTGCTAAAATCTTACAAGAGGAACAAAACTGTCCAAAATATCCATACAATAACAATTAAGGCTAGTCTCTACAGGAAAAAAAAAACAATACAAAATTTATAAACAACAAAAATATAGAGAACTTAAAGTTGCATCTTTACCTTTGAGCAACTGATATGAAGGCAAATTTGGAAAATAAAATGATTTCAAAAAATATATCGGAATGGTTTGGGCTAGCAATTCATATGAAGAGAAAATTCAGAAGATGAAAATTTTGGTCAAAAGTAACTGCATGGATAATTTGAACATTTTCATGCCTCATTTTAGAAGATTCTAAGAAAAGAGGTCTACTTGAAACTATATTAGAAAATTCAGAGGAGGTGCCTACAATTACCAAACTTCTGGGAGCTTTCAGTAATTTACCATTTTTTTTTAATTTCTATTATGATACACGTCATGCAAGCGCATTCCTAATATTTTCCTAACAAAATAACAAGTGTCTTTTAAAATTTAAAAGAAAAAGAAACGTGCTTGTGATTTGTAAACATCCATTTTTTTGGTAATAAAATTTTCATTAGAAGAAAACCAGAGCATCAAAAAAAATAGAGGAACCCAACAAGAACAAAAACCAACAAAAACACAAATAGGGAAAGAACAAAAACACCAATCCGGGAGAGCATCTTCTCACCACATCATCGACTGAAAACCATCTTTGGCTAGCTCATGGGTAGCTACATTCACACTGCGGGGGCACCATGAAAATTTGACCTCTTGACCTACATTATGCTGGTTAGGTCTTCTTTAATGAAGACTATCTCGTTTGCACAATGGGGAGAAGCATTGTTTATGTATGAGATCAACTGCTGACAGTTTGATTTGTAAATATCCATTCGGCCTTGCCTTTCATTGAGTGAATAAACTGGCAAACCACTCAAATAAATTATCTATGAAAGGTATTGAGAAAAGAGTCTCAAGATGACTTACAAATGTTTTATGACTCTTTTTTAGACCTCACAAAAGCAGGGTAAACAAGAGGCCTGATAGCCATATCAGAGAGTGCCTGAAGTTCCACTGGTTTAATCCTACGCCTCCTATTTCGGAAGGATGCCAACCGACCATCTCAACCATTAATTCATCGGCTTTTTCATTTCATTTGCTCATCATTTTGTATGAGTTCATATATGCCCCCCACAAAATGTACCCCAAAAACGCCCTACATGCACATCTCAGCATGCATTGAGAACATCTTTCATACTTGTCATTGGGAGATATTCCCAATACAAGGTTGGGATGTGCTGTGGAACATTTTTGGGGTGCATTCTGGAGGGGCAGATGTAACTTCATTTTGTATACACAATACAAAGAAAGCTTCAAGCCAAAAGCAAAAGCCATGTAGCTAAAGTAATTCCCTTTTTCCTTTGGGCACCTTTTGATTTGAAGAACGAGAACTTTCAATAGTCAAATGTTCTCTTATTCGATGAATGGCTTTGAATACTATACAATGACTACTCGTGTTCATCCATAAAGAAATGAATGGTTTTGAGCACTATACAAGGACTGATCTTGTTCATCTATAAAGACAAAAAGTAACCTGGGAAGTAATATAATTTGGAGTAACCAGTGAATAATGGCTTGAATTTTTTTATCTGCCTAGATCCCCAATAGGGGTTGTTTTGAATAGCACAGCACCACACATATAACCCTCTTTCTAAATTTGGTGGCAGCAAGATTCAAACCCCCATCTGTATTGAAATGAACCAGCTAATATACTAATTGAGCCACCCCTCAGTTGGCTTAAAAATTGAGCCTTCATCAGAGGAACAGTTTTTTGGTAGAACTTTGTCCATACCTTTGAGAGCCCTACTGTCTTTATCTCTCAATTTTGGTGGGATGGGAATGCATTCTTCTATTGGTGATTCTTCTTCACCTTTTGCCATTGCAGAAGTTCTTTATCTTCTCCTTTATCCATTGTATATATTTTGTTGTTTCTAAGAAATTGTATCTACGCTTTCTTGCTTGGTACTGTTACCAATTCTCTGTTTTCATACAAGTTTTTTGATTGAATGAAATATGCTTTTAGCTTTGGATAAAAAAAATGGTATTAATTACTTTAAAGTCTTTTTATTATGTTTTTATAACATTATTATTATACTTGCCAAGATAGATGGTATTTGATAATTGTTAATGACTAAAGTAAATATTTGAACTCTATCATCCTAATCATCACTAATTAGTCTTAAAATTTAGGGTAAATTTCTTAAACTACCCCTAAGGTTTAGGAAATTAAATAACACTACTATTTTAGTATTGTCTTAAAATACCCCTATTGTTCTTGACAATTGTCACATAACTCCTTTCCCATTAACTCTCTGACACAAACCGTTTACATGTGACTTTACGTGTTAGATTTAATGTTACATTATACCCAAACTCCCAAAGTTCCCTTCAATGGTAGGAAATGCCCTTCAATAGTTGGAAATACCCAAAGTACCCTTCAATGGCCAAAAGTTGTTATGGTGGCAATGCCTTTTGGTATTCATCGACAAGAACACTGGTCTAGTGCAGAACTTGTAAGCATACACATAACGGAGCCTTGTGGACAAACATTTTAGGTTGGTTGTACATTGACGGCAATCATGGTTTGAAGCTGGGGTTATTGACGGTTGTGAATAGGATGAAGAAGGAATGAGATTTATGTAATGTGAAAATAAGTCTGGAAAGGAGGAGGAAGGAGGAAGTCAGAGGTGATCTGTAGATGTTCGACAAAATGTCTACCCATGCACAGCCCCGCTGCTAGGGTAGCACACACAACCTCGCACCCGCCCATGCACACACAGCCCCACGCTTGCCCACACATGTACAACCCTGTTCCTACCCACACATGCACAGCCCTGCGCCCGCCTGTCCACAAACAACCCCGCGTCTGTGCCCGCCCACACACAACCCCGCGTGCCCGCCCACATATGCACAACCCTGCACCTACCCACACATGCACAGCCCCGTACCTGCCCACACCCACCCACAACATGCACTACTCACATGCCCATGCACCCGAACACCCCTCCGGTACCATGAAGGTTTTCTACCCATGTAGTGGTGGAGAGTGTGTACTTGTTGTTGGGAAGGTTGAGAATGTTGGTTGAGAGTTTTATGGTTGTCATTACTACGTAGGTTATACATTGTGTTATGATTTTGCATTGGGCATTTGATAACGTATCATTTAACCCAATTCTTGGTTACTGTTGTAGTTTGCCCCTGATAGAAGATGTAATTTCTTTGGAAGGATGATGCAAGGACCTATCCATGTGGAAGTGGGGTTTGCAAGGTTTTCGCATCTAAACAGCTTAATACACAAGGGAGACGATTTTGGGTTTGAACAAAACCCCAAGTAAGATGTATATGTTTTTACAATTTGGTTAAATCTTCAATCATTGAATTCACACTATTTTTTGTAGGAAATTGGTGGGTGTAGGTTCTTTGCATGGATGCTAGGGAGAGCAAATGCCTAGTAGAGCACAGGGAGCGTAACCATCAAAAGAGATGGGGTTGGACCTTGGGAAGTATGGAAATGTCATGTAAAGACCTACTAAATGAAGGTTGAAACAGTCATACAATTAGAAAATGACAACTTTGATAGAATGTCTGAATTTTGTGATAAATTGTTGAATCCTATTAAAAATATGTGAATCAAAAATGTATAGTCAGATACATTAGTATGAAATGTTGGAACAATATATTGGAACTGTAGTTCTATTATGTTCTTTTTCTTAGGGTCTCTTCATTTCAATAGGTTTGATTTAAATATAGATTGGAACTGTAGTTTTACATATTAGATGACAAGCAAAAAGTTAACCTATCTATAGTAACTACGTTTTTCCATCCTTTCAGATTTTACTAAGTTCTTACAAGCATTTATCCATTTTCTGGTTCCATACTTGTCACTTATCACAAGTTTGGTCACATGAGGTTTGAGTCTGAGAATGGCAGAACACAGTAATGGGGTGAGATCTAAACAAGACATTAACAGTGGTGCCACTTGTTTTGTTGTTCATCGACAATGTTTCTAATCACATGTAACCATGTAAGCAGAAACTGTTGATCATTAAATGACACTATTTCAATCTACTAGATCCTACCTCAACATCATTATAATGCTACAAGGCTACAAGACTTAAGCCTATATCAAACCCTAATAATTTTCATTTAGTGATGCAATTAGGTATGTGGTTCACTTCTGCAACTGATAATTTTGTTTTTGTCTAATTAGCTTTAGAGAAATTAGGGATAACATACAACACGATGCTTAAAAGATACAACTTCATAACAATTGCATATCCATTTCATCTCTTAAACGAAGCCTTACAACAAACTCAAATACTTAATGGCTAAGGTGGTTTTGTTGTTTAGTAAAACCAAATGTTGATCTAGACTCTGAATAGTTGAAATCTGAAATCTACCATCAACTTCTGGATACTTTTGAATGCAATTGAATTGTTTGAATATCCAAATGCTGTAACAATTGAAAACAACCTATTTTACAAATTTACCCCTTCTCAAATTGGATGAGAAAGAACAACATAAGATAAAAATGGAAATGAAGTTCAGCATTCACCAATTCAATAGCTCTCAAAATACAAAGGGAAATGTTGGTGAAAAGAGAAGGGTTTTGGGTAAGAAGGGAGTGGGCCTGTTGGCCCACTATGAGATTGTACCAAATGAAGTGTGATCCAAGATGGGAAGAACTCCTATCATATTCTGGTGCAGCCTATTAAGAAGAACACGGATCCAAGATGGGAAGAAGAGTTTCAGTTTATGTTGGATGAACCACCTAATCAATACCTGGTCAAAACTGGGCCTTCTATTTTTTAATGCTTGTAAAAAAATTAATGCTTTTGGTCAAATCTAGGCCTTCTGTTCATGTGAATTTCACCTTAGTTGGTCGCAGCCTATTCATTGCATCACCCTTCTGTTTTTTAATGCTTGTAAAAACATTAACACTACCATAGATATGAGAAAAAGGAAATTTTTAAGAAATGATGGATATCATCATCATCATCCAAACCTTACCCAAACTATGTGGGGTTCTACAAGTCTACAACTAACTAAGGTGGGATTTCCCATGAACAAAAGGGGGTTACATTGTCCCAACATCATATCTTGCAAGAAACAAAGCATAAAATTTAATTACAAGAACTATTAGATCACAACTAGACTTTTTAATAACTACAAATCCTTTTAAAATTTAGGCTATATTTGGAATTCCTCATTTCAAGAACTCTTAGATCACAACTAGACAACAGTATGTTGAGTAAAACCAAAAAATTAAAAAATAAAACTTTCCTGTAGGCTTCTTTCTACAATTCAAGTGTATGACACAATAAGGTACCAAATTAAACATGGCATTTATTAATTGTTTATTCAGTAACTATGGTACAAGAATTCCTAGTTTTCTAGACTTGAACACCCCTTTTTCTATAGGACTGCACTTCCCCCTTGAACACCTTTTTTTTTTGTAGGATTGCACTTATCCTCACTTATCCTTTACCAATTCCAATTCCAACTCAATCACTAACCTGTTTTGTTAAATAAGCAAAAAAAGAAAAAAAAGGAATACAATACTACTCAAGCAAATGTCAAAAAGGATGTCAACCACACATTTATTCATCCAACATGATACAATACTACTCAAGAAAATGGTTTGTTAATCAAAATTTACAAAACCAAGTATTATATTGTCAGTATATTCAACTTGACATGGTTCTTGTTAACCACACAGTCCAAAAAATACCATCATATACAATAAATACACAAAATATTGTGTGTTGACCATCCACATGGTTCCTGCACTAAGAGTGGTTAGGGCAATATGATCTCTTGGCTACTTTGTTCTTCAACCTACACACATCAGAAAAATTATTCATTTTTTCAATTCGTGGCACAATATATAACAGAGAGCAATGTGCATATGGATATTGTTACCTATCTAACTATTGAGCCAGTGTGAGTATGGTACAACCTCCCTCTGCCCTCCTTTCTCTAACTCTCACACCTGATGAAGAACATGTTGCATATGTTGGTGGGATAGGGGTTTCTATAGAAGATGATGTCACCACATGTGTGCTCTCAATAGTATGAGTAGCTTCCCCACCCCTCCTGGCATTTAGCATTTTCCCCTAACAAACCGAGTACTTCTAGGTTGGTAAGTATTAGGCCTCTGCACTTGTAATTTCAACTTTAGAAATTAGAGGTCATCACTAAGGAAATGTTTAAGGGACTTTGAAATACTTGAATTAACACTAGTGGGGGTGACTCAATATTACCTTTACATTAGTGGCACTGGGGGTGGAGCACATCAATTCCTCATATTGTTCCACAAACCAATGCAAATGGAACGTCTAATAGCCTTGTGCTCTAATGGGACACGATATGATGGTCCTGATTCATCTTCCTCCCTCCTTCTACTGACTAGAGGTCTACCTGGTCTTCTCTTCATTGTTGGAGGTCTAATTGGAATGTAATCAACAAGTGACCAATATTTCTCACCAAGTAGGGCATGTAGAAAGTGGTTGTATACTTTCACATACATGTCCTTGTGAAAGGCTTTGTCACATAGTTCCTCCACTCTGCCCCTAGTGTAGGTTAGCACTGCAAGAGCATGAGCACATGGGATACCACTAATGTCCCACATCCTACATGTGCATGTCTTGGCATCCATCTTTGTGACATTCTCTACTAAATCATTCCATGAGGTCCAATACTCATATTATCCAGACCGAAAAATTATCATTGATCTGCAAGTACAATATACAATTAGTATCATGTATAGTGAATTATACAACAAAACACAGGAAATATGGAATGAGAGAACATGTCATCATTACCTAGCTTCTCTCTCTGTTTATCAATGATGGATTGCACCTTCGGCATTAGCTCACCCCCTTGTGATCTAGCTATGTCAAATCTACTGAATATTTTTTGCACCCATCTCTTCCTTATATCCTCTAACATTTCAGCATTTGGCATTGCTCTAGCCTCTCCTATCCATGAGTTAAATGACTCACTCTAGCTGTTAGTGATGTCATCTGACTTAACAATGGGATCAAACCCATGTCTAAACCAAATGTTAGGGGGGACTTTGCATAGCCAATCATAGGCATCTCTGGAGCCTTTCTTCACTACTTCCATATAGTAATTAAAGTTAGCCTGTGTAGGACTTCCCGGCAGCCCATACAGCATCTTTCAATGTGTTTCCCTTGTACGTTTTCTTGGAGTTGTTGTATAGGTGCCATAGGCAGAATCGATGGTTTGCCCCAGGCATGCATATTAAAACACCATTGACTATACCTACCAACAATTAATTGGCTTGTTAGAAATCAATGTACACATAATCCAATAATATAACAAATATAATCAAATTATAGAATACATACACACCTTCTGCCTATTAGATATAAATGTCTATTCGTATGGGTCATTAATACTCAAAGCATCTTTCAGCTCATTCAAAAACCACATCCAACTTTCCTTGTTCTCAACCTCTACTATAGAATAAGCAATTGGGAATATACCATTATTCCCATCAAGTCCCATTGTTGATAGTATTACCCCTCTGATAGTACCCGTCTTCATGTGGCAACCATCCAATCCAATAGGTTCTCTACAACCCTCCAAGAAACCAAGTTTTGGTCCTCCAATGTATATGAACACTTTCTTGAATGTTCCAAAAGTGTCATCTATTGTAGCCATTGCAGCATGCAACTTACCAATTGACCTAGGGTTGCTGTTGAATAATGATGTACAATATTGGGGCATCTTTGCATATGATTCAACCAAAGATCCCCTAATCCTATCAATAGCCTTGCATCGATCTCTATGAACCTTCCTCTATCTTGGTGGACAGCTAGGTATTTGTTGCCTCCTTGTTTGTGGTCACCCTCAAATAGGTATATGTCATTTAGGGTTTTCGCTATGAAACTACCCCTATCATGACTCAATGAGGCATGCATCCTCTAGCTACATGAATTGTTGGCACAAACACCGGTAAACCTGCACTTTTCATTCTTCTTTCTTTGGATTTCAATGCCCTCCACCACACAGTATTGCCGCAAAGCCTCCCTAAACTCCTTAACATTTGCAAATACCATGCCAACTAAGAATTTTGGCTTAGAGGAGTCAAATTCACATGGATTTTATGTGTTGTCCTTTCCCCTTCTGAAACCAAATTCATCATCACGTGGACTATCATAGTCAGTTGTTGGTTCATAGTCTAATAGGTCAGTTGTATCCCCATTCCCACCTCTATTTCCTTTTCCATACAAAGATGTACCACATTGTATACCATCACCCTGTACACCCCCACCATCATCAGTAGGTAAATCTTCCTCAGCATCCAACTCATCACACTCACTTTCAAACCCTCACCACCTACATCACCCTCAATTCCAAGCCACCAACATCACCATGCCACTCCTCCCCATCTTCATCACCATGAGCACCATCATCTGAAGAAGACTCAATAACATAACAGTCATCATCACCTTCAAATTTTCCCTTTTCCTTTCCACTGATATCAGCACTTACATTTTGCATACTACCCCTATCATCGACACTTAGACATTTTGCTTCAGCATGTGTAACATAGAACACTATCTCATACAGCTCACCATGAGCAGAAAACATCTTCAACATGTCATTTTCACAACCCAATAACCCGAGTTGTTCATCTAACTCACACCCTGGTATCTTATAATTAATAGTCACCACACTCCCATTTGGTACCCTACCCAATTTGCAAAAGTCATCAATAGTGTCCAGGAAGCATTCCGATCACAGTCAATGTTTTCTACATATCCCACCTCACCATTCACATATAACAACTTCACAATGAAGGTATTCCATTGACCACTGATGGAGTGCGAACTGGAAGCTCCTAGCTGGGGAACTACCTAGACGTACTCGCGTGGTGAGCTACATCAATCTACAAAACAATGCTCAGAAGGACCGGGGTGGAAGACCCGGTGAGATCGCCCCGATGCTTAAGTCAGTATACTGTGTGCTTGTGAGCTAAGTAAGAATGCTAGAGAGCTTGAATGTGAGTAATCACGCATACCATCACCTTGAGGATGATGCCTTTATATAATTGAATAGCCATGATCCTTACAAAAAGGCTCAAAGATCCCTGGGCTGCATAGATAAGATTTGTTCCATTTTGGAAGGAGAGCAATGTGCCAGTTGATAAGGTTTCACTTTCCTCCGATTCAAACAAGGAGAGGATGAGCCCTGCTATTAGGCGTCTTGATCCTGGGAGATTCGAAATCTGTTGGGAAAGCTTCTGGAGTCGATTACGTGGCTCTTCAGCTTATTGGTCCCAAACTGGCACCTCGGTTCTTTGGCTCCGAATTGGAACCTCGATTCTTTGGCCCCGAACTGAATTAGGTGCCGAGGTGCCTTTATGGTGAGGTGCTCATGGCCCCGAGCTCCCGAGCTGCTGGCAAGGCTCCCTTGCTAAGTTGTCACCCTAGTGGCTGATCGCATCCACGTGTACCTCAGTCGCTAGGTTGGGTCAAATTACCCTTCATCAATTGCCCCCCACTTCCCATTCTAGGGGTCACACCCCTGATGCGGGGAGTTTATGGTCAGCGCAAGCAGGTTGGCCTAGTTTCTTTTTGGATCACCTCTCAATTTTATGGTCGGACCGATGTAACCCATGTGGCTCAATGGAAAAACCAGGTCATGTGTCGGGGACGCATGGACAGATGCGGATTATAAACTCTACAAACACCAAAAATCATGCTCAACCGAAATAGGGGTGACCCGGATATGGTGGCTATAAATAGGGGAACCTAGGTCCCCTTTCCTTCATCCCTCAAAGTGCATTCGAGAGTTGAAGTCGCGCATCTGTTCTTCAACTCACGTCTTGTGTCTGGGGTAGTTCGCTTCTTTTTCATATTTCGGTGAGTTCGCTTGTTTCCTTTCTTATTCATTATGTCTAGCCTTAGTTTAGATAGCCTTCTTGATGGAAGCGGTGAATCCACTAGGGCCAAGGTGGGTACCTTGGTACGGATTGCGGAGCCTCATCCTGCCGAGGTGGGCACTTTGGCACAAGATAAGGACTCCAATCCGACCGAGGTAGACTCACCTCAGTGAGAGCGAGAAGCTTCTGATAAATCGGCGTCCCCCTCACACCGAGGTCATCTGCCAAACAACTTTGGTCCATGTACAATGACAGCGGATAGGCTCCTATCCTTGGTTGATCGCTATAGACTTCCTAACGATCATGTTTATAGCATCCCCTTAGGCAATTTTCTTTGGGATCACAATCACAATGAGATCATAGCCTTCAAGGAAAAACTCATAGTTAGCCTTCGTTTTCCACTCCACCCTTTCATAATCGAGATCGTCAAACTCTTTGACATCGCTATAGACCAGCTCCACCCAAACTGAATTCGCAATATTATAGGTACCATCTCCCTTTTTCATGACTATAATCGACCTCTTGACCTCACCATTTTTTCCTCGATCCTTTCCATCAAAAATAATTCTGCATGTGTTCTACCCGAGCACAGGAGTAGTTACTACATGTCTCCTCGCCCCAGGTACAAGTTGTTACATGAGCTCCGCAACAAAGTCCCTGCCTGGAAGATGCATTACTTCGTAGTTCGTAACGTGGAAGGGTGGCCTTTTCCAACCAACTAGAGACCTACCATCCAGGATCCCAACGTTAAGCTGGATAAAAAAGTGCGAGAGGAAATCCAGGCTCGGGTGAAGCTAGGCTTGAAGTTTCAGAAAATCGTGATCGAAGAGAAGCTCACACAGGCCGGCCTAAGTCCTCCCGGTAGGATGCTAACTATTGTGCTCTTTTTCTTATTTTGTTTTACTTTGATGATATGGCATCTGAATCTATTCGTTGCTTTCTTGCAGTCATCATGAACAACTTCTCTATTGACAAGCTCTTTAAAGGCATGCAGAAGGGCAAGAAGAAGAAGAGGGCCTCCAAGAAGGCTCGCATTCAAGAGGAGGTCCCCAATTCGGGGGTTGGTGCCACCTCCTCCAAACCTCCAACTGACACCGAACAGCCCCCGACAATCAACCTGGTCGAGGAAGACTAGGATAAGGCTTCTACATGCCAATTGCCCAAGGAAACCAGATCCTCCGAGGCCCAACAAGCTCAGGAGGCCATCCCATCAGGTAGCGACGTCCCAGCTCAAAGCGTCTTGAACCCGAAGCTTGATTGATACCTCTTGCCTCTTTTCTTAGACCCCCCGTACATAGTGTATGTCCCGGGTCTCCGAGCTTGGTTATAGTTCTTTTTATGCCATGTACTCGAAACTTTTTGTTAATGAAGCATAGTGATTCAAAGATCCTTTTGTGTACAAAAGATTTTTCTAAGTATTAGTTATCCCAAAATTTTTCTAAGTGTTGGTTATCCTGAAGTGTCAAGCTAACAAGCTGGACTCCAAGTAGGAATAACTGAAATTTTTTCTAAGTGTTGGTTATCCCGAAGTGCCAAGCTGACTAGTTGGACTCCAAGTAGGAATAACCCAGTATTGTTGTACGTCGAGGAGGATGGACACTGTAGGGTATGTACCCGACTTGTTTATACATAGGCTACTCACTTGCCTAAGTCAAAGAGGTGATTAGGACTTGTCGCACCTATGACGAGGAGGCAATTAGGACTTATCTACCCATGCCGAAGAGGTGACTGTGACTTGTTGCGCCTATGCCGAGGAGGTGATTAGGACTTATCTGCCCATGCCGAAGAGGCAATTAGGACTTATTGTAATACCAAGATCTTCTATTAGCTCGGCACCATGGCCCTTAGGGTTCTAGGAGTGACTCATAATCCTCTCTCCGGCTCGTCATCTTTTTTACCAGTTCGGTGGTCCTATGGTCCTAGAGGAATTTTACCTTAGAGTTGTGGAATCATAAGTAGTACCTTCTTAGGTTATCGATGTTCCATGCTTGAGGTACCTGCTTCCCTTCCAAAGTCTCAAGCTCATACATGCCTTCCCCGAACACCCGCCTTACACGGCACGGACCTTCCCAATTCGTTCCGAGCTCACCTGCATCGGGCTCCGATACCATAACTTTCCGAAGAACCAGGTCACCGACACGAAACTGCCACTTCTTGACTTAGGCATTATAGTACCAAGCTACTCTCTGCTGGTAGGCCACAGTCTGAATGTAGGCTAGGTCTCGCACCTCCTCTACCAAGTCCATGTTGGTACGAAGCTCGTCATCGTTTGCTTCCTCATCATAGGCCTCAAGTCGCAATGTGGGTACCTCGATCTCTACCGCTATCACCGCCTTTGTACCATATGTGAGGTTGAAGGGGGTCTCACCCGTCGCGGTCTTGATAGTAGTTCAGTAGACCCAAAGGACACTAGGCAGCTCATCCACCCACAATCCCTTTGCTCGGGCTATGCGAGCTTTCAATCTACGAAGTATCACCCTGTTAGTTACATCTTCTTGTTCGTTCGCTTGAGGGTGTGCCACCAAGGTGAAGTTTTGTTGAATGCCCATCTCAGCACACCAGTTTTGGAACTTAATATCTTCGAACTGCTTCCCATTGTCGGATATCAACACCCGAGGTAGTCCGAAATGGCATACTATGCTCCTCCAGAAGAAATTCTATATGTTACGAGCTGTGATGGTTACTAAGGGCTTGGCTTCTACCCACTTCGTAAAGTAATCTACTACCATAAGCAGGAACCTCTTTTGCCCGATTGTCGGTAGGAAAGGACCGATGATGTCGATTCCCCACTGTGCGAAGGGCCACGGGCTGGAAAGGCACTTCAAATCGCCAAAAGGTTGATGGTGAATATCGGCATGCTTCTGACATTTGTCACACTTTTGATGAGCTCAAGTGCATATGTCTTCATTATGGGCCAATAGTAGCCTTGCCTTAACACTTTCTATGCGATGGTTCTGCCCCCAAGTGTCCACCGCACAAGCCTTCATGGATGTCGCAAAGTACAAGCTTAGCTTCTGAGAGTCACAGGCAGTGTAGGTAGGGGATCATGAAGGATCACCTGTATAGTCGTCCATCTACGAGGACGTACTTGGCTGATTGACTCTCTACCCTCTGAGCTGCATTGCGTTCTACAAGTAGGGTCCCATGGAATAGGTAATTGTCAAGCGGGTCAATCCAGCTTGGTTCTACTTGCAACATGAGAGCAGCCTCTTCTGCCCCCCCCCCCCCCCCGAGAATGTTGGGCTGAGGTAAGTCCTCTATGTACACAGTTCGCATAGTATTGTCATTCATGCTCGCTAGATGTGATAAGGTGTCGGCCTCAGCGTTCTCAGATCTTGGAAATTGCCTGATAAAGTAGGAGATGAAGGTATGCAGGATTTCGCTACCATAGTTGGGTTGTGGGTTTCATAGTCACCAGTGACTTGGTTGACCACTAGTTGTGAGTCGCTGCATACGATAAGGTGCTTTAATTTCATTTCCTTTGCTAAGTTCAGTCTAGCAATTAGCGCTTCATATTCAGCCTCATTGTTCAATGCATCAAATCCAAACCGGATAGCATACTCCAGCTTCACCTCACTTGGGCCATATAGTATCAGTCCCACACCGCTTCCTCACTGGTTGGATGAGTCATTGACGTTGATGTGGAGGATTTGTGGCTCGAACAGGATGTCGTATTCGCTCAGCTCGATGGACCACTTTGTCAATCTTCCAGATACCTTGGGCTTAAGCAAAATCTGCCTCAGGGGTCTGTTGGTGAGGACAACAATAGTGTGGGCCTGGAAGTATGGGCGTAGTTTCCGAGCTGCTATGACCAGTGCGTATGCTAGTTTCTCAATCTTTGGATACCTAGTCTTTGCATCCTACAAGATTTTACTAACATAGTAGATGGGTCATTGGACCTGATCTACTTCTTTGATCAATACCGAGCTAACTACTTTGTCGCTCACGAAGAGGTATAGTTTTAACTCATCCCCTTCTTCAGGTTGAGCTAAAATCGGTGTGGTACCTTAGGTACCTTTTCATCTCGTCAAAGGTGAGCTGACACTCTTCAGTCCATTCAAAATTCTTGATCTTTTTAATTGCTTTAAAGAAAGGTAGGCATCAGTCCGCCGATTTAGACATGAAGTGGCTTAGGGCAGCTACCCAGCCAGTCAGCCTTTGGACTTCTTTTACTTTCCAAGGTGGTCTCATATTTTGGATTGCCTTTACATTTTTCGGGTTAGACTCGATGCCATGTCGGTTGACTATATAGCCTAGGAATTTACCCGAGGTGACTCCAAAGACACACTTATTCGAATTTAATTTCATATTATACCTTCTTAAAATTTGAAAGACATCATCTAAATCAATTAACAAAGAGTTCAAAAACTAGGTCTTCACGACCATGTCATCAACAATTGCCAATCAATGGTTCAAAAAATTGTTTATAAGGTGTTGAAATGTGTGCTCTAGCGTTTTTTAGTCCAAAGGGCATGACCTTATAACAATATAACTCAAGCTCAATTACAAATGTGATCTTGTCCTCATCAGTAGGATCATCCTAATCTGGTTGTAACTAGAATAGGCATCCAGAAAACTTAGTAACTTGTGCCTTGAGGTCACGTCCACTAGGCGGTCAATCTTGGGTAGTGGGAAGCAGTTTTTTGGGCAGGCTCTTTTTAGGTCGGTGTAATCGACACACATGCGCCACTTGCCATTGGTCTTCTTCACTAGAACTGGGTTGGCCACCCAACTTGGGTAATGGACTTCCCTGCTAAAGTCTACCGCGAGGAGCTTCCCGACCTATTCATCAACTATCCTCCAACGGTCGGCATTAAGCTTGTGAGTTATTATTTTTTGGTCAATCCCGGGCATCTTTTCTACGGACCAAGCAAAAATATCTAAAATTTTAAGTAAAAAACTTACTAGTTGAGTTCGAAGTGGCTCGCTGATCGAGGCACTGATCTGAAGAGTTCTAGTCAGTTGGGCAATAGAGACCGATATGTGGACTACTTCTTCTTTCGGGGCAGCTCATTCATTGGTGTACTCCATTGTTTGCTCGAGCTTAATGTCTTCCGCTAGTTTTGCTTTTCCCTTCAAAGCGGCCACGTAACACTTGTGGGATTCAAGATGGTCACCTCACACGACCCCCACTCCGTAATCAGTTGGAAATTTCATCGCTAAGTAGTAAGTGGATACTATCGCGTGCAAAATGTGTGTGATAGGCTGACCTACTAACGCATTGTAGGGGGAGGGAGTCGTGAACACCAAGAACATGTGCTCAAATCTTACAATGTTTGGCCACGTGCTTGCCTCCACGGGTACTGTGGCTCGACCAAGAGGCCTGACCTCTTCGCCACTGAACCCTATCAAGAGTGTATCTGTTGGCTTCAGGCCGCTCTGTTGTAATTGTAATTTGTCAAAGGTCTCCTTGAAGAGTATGTCTGTTGAACTTCCTGAGTCTACTAAAATGCGTTTCACCTCGAAGTCGTTGATCCTTAGCTTCACTACTAAAGCATCATCATGCGAGTATTGGATCCCACATGCGTCGTCCTCTGTGAAGTAGATCGGTTCTTCGAGCTGAGGTCGCTTTGGTGGGTTTTTGCCTTCATTCTCCAATTTGCAGACCGAGGTCCTCCCAGCTACTAATGTACATCCCGCAATGATGGACTCGCCGGTGATCATATTGATCACTCCGCGAACTGGCCTCTCCTCTAGCAACAACCGAGGTGGCTGCTCATTTTGCCTACTAGTCTCGGGAGCATTCATCCTCTGGTCCCCTTGACGATCCCCCTGTCAGTCTGCTTGCCCCATTTCTTCTCACGGGGTGTAATTCTTCAGGTACCCGCGACAGATAAGTTCTCCGATCTCATCATGAAGATTCCTGCAATTTTCTGTGTTGTGTCCATGATCTCGGTGAAAATAGCAATAGACATTCGGGTTTCTTGTTGCTAGGTCTCCCCTTAGCTCGAGAGGCCATTTGACGAAGGAGGAGTCCTTAATAGCCATTAAGATCTCTCATCACTTGGCATTCAGAGGTGTATAGTCCATTATCTCTACGGGCAGAGTCTTGGAACACTGACCTGACTTATAGCCGCGCGAGGGGGACCTGCTTCTTGACTTGCTTCTTACCGTGCTCAGGGACATGCTCTTCTTACTTTTCTATCCACTATTACTCGTCCCTTCATTCTCTCTCTTCCTCTTTTCAATCGGTGGATTATCAGTCTTCGGGTTAATCTCCTCCTCGGTACCGATGAACTAGTCTACCAACTTAAAGAACTCGGTGATATCTTTTGGTTTGTTGGCTACCACAGGCCACTTGAACTCTTTGTGGGTGATTCCTTTCTTTGCTGTAGTGAGACGCACCACTGGATTGAGGTCCAGTATCTACAGACAAGTATTGTTGAAGCGCTTGATATAGCTTCTGATTAACTCTCCTTCTCTCTGAACCACATTTAGTAGGCTCTCTTGTGACTTTGAGCATTTCTTGCTAGTAATAAAATGCACAGTGAACAAGTCGACAAACTATGCCTAGCTTTTGATGGAGCCTAGTGTGAGGTTCCTGTACCAAGTCCGAACTACCCCCTGAATGTGGGGAGATGCCACACACATGCAGGCCTCGCCAGCCCCGGCTAAGTGCATCTGAGACTGGAAAGAATCCACATGATCATTGGGGTCAAACAACCCAAAATACTTATTTAGTGGGGGAACCTTGAAGTCTTTTGGCATTGGGGTTGCTAGGAGCTCGGGAGACAGAGGAGATGACCGGCTAAGCAGGGGAGGCATAGTCTTTGTTGCTTCTAAGCTCACTTCTTCCCTTTCTTTAGCTCGCTTTGCTTGTTGGCTTGGCTTCGCTGGTGGAGTATTTCCGGCCGAGGGGTGACGTGTCTATCGGCATCACCATTGTTTCTTCTTCACTGGCTTAGCGTTGGTGCTGCTAACCTCGGTCTGGTCTGGTATCTCGGCAGCATTGTTGTGAGGTAGGTCCTAGTTCCTTTTTGCTGAGTTCTCCTGGTTGTGGAGTTGGCACCAGTTATCATGAGGCACCAAAGGGACCGGTCTCGAGTACGCACCTCAAGCTCCAAGCTAGTTGTTATCTCCCCGTGATCCATTGTTCTCCTATTGAGAGTTCTACAGCAGATTGGCCCTATTGAGTTGGCTATCCACATGCCTGTTTGTAAAGTTTCCTTGTGAGACTAGAGGAGTGTGTTGACCGTCTCTTCTCCAATGAGGTGGAGTCTGACCCTAGGGAGGGACTGGCACCTATGAGGTCCCCTCACTCCGATGGGGGGATCGGTGGACATTTTGGCTAGTTCCGGGCCGGTTCTAGTTCTGGCCCTAGCGCAACCCTGTGTGTCGGGGTGGAATAGGTTGCTAGTTTGGCTGCAGTGGTGGGAACTGCTGCTAATACTGCTAGTACAAGTAGTACTACTGATATTGTTGAAGTGTTGGACCTACTACATCTAGATCTGTATTGTCCGGATGCACTAAACGAGGTCATGGAATTGGGAGTGCTCGATTCCAGGGGGGACCACGGATGGCTTAGAGAAAGTTGCACCCACTGGGGGGAGCGGGACGCTCACTTGCGTGGTGCCCTATGGTACGAGCAATGACAGGACCCCTGAAACTGTAAGGGGAATGATAAACTAGCCGATACATATCGTGGGGCCTTGGGGGTAGGTTGATGGGTGATCTTGCCCCTCGGTGGTATTATCTCGATGCTTTTCCTGGTGTTGCTGGAAGAATCCATTGAGATAGATCAAAAGCTAGAACTACAACTGAGATTGGAAATTACCTGGACGTACTCGCGTGGTGAGCTGGATTAATTTGCAAAACAATGCTCAGAGGGACCGGGGTGGAAGACCCGCTGAGGTTGCTCCGATGCTTAATTCAGTATACTGTGTGTTTTCGAGCTAAGTAAGAATTCTAGAGAGCATGAATGCGAGTAATTGTGCATACCTTCGCCTTGAGGATCGATGCCTTTATATAGTTGAAAAGCCATGATCCTTACGAAAAGGCTCTGGGATCCCCCGGTTGCATAGATAAGATCTGTTCCTCTTTGGAAGGAGAGCAGTGCGCCAGTTGATAAGGTTTATCACTTTCCTCCAATTCGGCCAGGGTGAGGATGAGCTCTATTATTAGGCATCGTGATCCCGAGAGATTCGGAATCCGTTGGAGAAGCTTCTGGAGTCGATTACGTGGCACTTCGGCTCTGTGGCCCTTAACTGGCACCTCGGTTCTTTGGCTCTGAACTGGAACCTCGATTCTTTGGCCTCAAACTGAATTAGGTGTCAAGGTGCCTTTATGGCGAGGTCCTCAAGGCCCCGAGCTCTCGAGTTGCTGGCGAGGCTCCCTTGTTAAGTTGTCACCCTAGTGGCTGATCGCATCCACGTGTACCTCGGTGACTAGGTTGGACCAAATTACCCCTCATCAACCACCATAGTTGACAATGAACAGGTACTTGCCTCTACCCATTTTCTTCATCATGGAAATAGAAAAATCATCCATTTATATATAGAAGTATTTACATACCAAAACCCATTAAAGAGAAGTATACACATATTAGAAAATTTAGCCACTCGAAAGTTAATTAGCACTTAAATACATCAAAACCCATTAAAGACAAGTATCAGAAAATTCAGCCATTTGAAAGCTAAATTATCACTTAAACACATCAAAACCCATTAAAGAGAAGTATTATTAGAAAAGTAAGTTGTTTGAAAACTAAATTATCACTTAAGCATTGGTGGTTCAAAGGCTACATGGGTGGTGTAGGTATATAGTGTCCGCTCAGACCTACATTGGTGGTTCCATCAAGCTGGCCAATCACCAATTTAGCGTCACCAATCACCTTTATCTTCTTTGTGCCAGCTTCTATTGCTTTGATTAGACCTAGGACTAGGGCTTTATATTTAACTATGTTGTGAAAGCAAGGGAAATGGAGTTTGAAGGAGTAGGCGGATGTTTGTCCATCAGGTGAGGTTAGGGTAACCCTAAAACTGGTCGAGATGCTAGTGCTACAACCGTCGAAGATCAGGACCCACTCACTACTTTTGGCCACAATGATCATGGGTATGTCTCTGAGTACTTCATTTGATATAGGGAAGTCGCCACTTGAGGGGAACGTGACCAACAGAGCTGCTGTTGCTTGAAACTTGATAGCCCTTGGCTGGGGTGTACTCTATTCTATACTCATTGAGCTGCATCATCCACTTGATAGGTTTACCAGAGAGGGAGGTTTGTCCATGAAGAACTTGATGGGATCATTCTGTGCGATGAGCCTGACTTTTTGGCCTAGGATGTAGTGCCTAAACTTTTGTGTAGCGAAAACCAGCACTAGACACTGTTGTTCCATGTGGGAGTAATTTTTCTCAGCTGGTTTGAGAGTCCTACTAGCATAGTATATTGGGAGTTCCACTTTGTCATCGTCCTCCTACGCCAATAAGCATCCTATGGTCTCTGAGCCTATTGCGATGTATATCCTAAATTATCGCCCTTACTTGGTCAGTGACATGGTTGGGGCCCTAGCAAGGGTTGCTTTTAGTTGTTCAAAAGTCTGATGATGCTCCTAGGTCCACTTAAACTTGACAGACTTCTTGACTAACTTCATTAGTGGCAGTGCTGCATCCACGAGGCCAAGGATGAACCTCCTTAGGTATGAAACCTTTCCTAAGAAAGTTTTTAGTTGAGACTCGTTGGTTGAAGGCGGGAGATCTAAGATGGCTTTGACCTTGCTCTCATCCGGGTTCTATCTGGTCCACTCTATAGCCTAAGAACTTGCCTAACTGCACTCCAAATGCACATTTTAATGGGTTTAACCTTAGCTTGAAATCCTTGCATCGGGTGAAGACTTTCCTTAAGACTTCAGAGTGGTCCTCTTTCTTCTTAGCTTTGACTACTATGTCATCCACATAGCATTTGATTTCTTTGTGTATCATGTTGTGGAAGACATTGGTCATCGCTCTCTAGTATGTTGCCCCAACATTCTTTAGGCCGAAAGGCATCATCTTGTAGTAAAAATTCCCTATCAGTGTCCTAAAGGTTGTGTGGGATGCGTCGGCAGGATCCATAAATATTTGGTTGTACCCACTGTAGGCGTCTAGGAAAGAGAAGAGCTCATGTCCCACAGTCAAATCTATCAACACCTCCATAATGGATAGAGGGAACTCATCCTTTGGGCAGGCCTTGTTTAAGTCTCTAAAGTCAACACAACACATGCGATAAGGTGAGGTTAGTATGCGATAAGGTGCACTATTGCTAAGGGACTAGGTGGGGAACACTAACCTGAGTTGTCCATTCTTCTTCTTTACTGGTACTATATTGGCTAGCCACTAGAGGTGTGCTATAGGTTTGATGAAACCTACTTTTAGGAGCTGCTCTACTTCCTCTTTGATCTTCAAGGTTATTTCCGGCTTGAAAATCCTCTGTGGCTGCTTCACTGGCCGGAACTTGGGGTCTATGCATAGGGAGTGCCTAATGAGGTCTAGATCTAATCCCGACATTTGGTTGTATGACCAGGTGAGCACATCCTAAAACTCTATGAAGGTACACAGATTAAGCTAGTTTACAGTGTTTAGAGCTATGTGATAAGGAGAGATCTTTACCTCTCAGTAGTGTGATAAGTTTTCCTTTGTCTTCTGCTACTAGTTTGGCCGATATGTATAGCGGTCTTTTTGTTGTTCCTTCGCCCGCTAAGTTGATTTCCTTTGTCTTCATGCTAGTGGTGGCGGTAGGTTGATGTCCCTGTCCTCGACTAACTTATTCATTATCATGATCACCTCCTCCCTTGTGTAAGAAAAGGGGGGAGGGGCACTTCTTTTTCCTAGGGCATTATTGCATTGGTACGGCCACTATCTAACTCCTCCGTTGTTTCTAGGCTTCCTATTAACTGCACATGCCTCATTCCTGTTGTATGGGGAGGTGTCCTTGACAATGTGTGTTGTCCTCTCCGCACACCTCCAGAGTTGGATAAAGGTTTCAATCTCAACATTCTCAATGCTGATTTTGTAAGTGGGGTGCATGCCTTGTACGCACTGTTCAACAAAACTCTTCTAGTGTGTTCGTCAAAGACGAAATGTGTTAGCTTTTGGAACCTCATAACGTAGGCTAAGAGGTCCTCTCCCGGTCCTTGTTCAACATTTCTCAGATCAACCATCATTAGTTTCCTCTCCAAGGTGAACCATTTCGATAGGAACTTTTTGGCCAACTCACTGGTGTGTCCAAAAGCGCGTTGTTAAACACTTTGGAACACCAGTTTAAACATTTATAATTTTTATTCCAATTCTCAAACAACTATTAACGTAGTAAATGAGTGAGAACAGGTTGTATCCACAGGGAAGCAAGAGAAAAATAATTACGTACTTAGATCCGCAAGAAAGAACACAAAGGGGAGTTGCAAAAATATAAAATTAATTAATTAAAAAATAGAATTCATTAAAACCAAATTTGAACAGTACTGAGAATAACAAGTGCATAAAAATAAGTAAATAACAAGAACAAATAAATAGAAGGAACGAAATAAAAATTTCTGAGAATCTGATCAAAGGTATTAGTCTCCGGATCTCTCCTTCGACCCTTGAACTTCTCGAGCTAGGCCTTCTGTCTTACCTGACCGAATTCTAGATCTATAGAAAAGAAATAAAGTACAAATTAAATCTAATAAAAGTAAAATTTGCAAGAAGGAAAAATAAACTAGAAATTAAAGAACATAAAGTAATTCTAAAACTGAAGAAAAAATGGTTGGGATTCAAATCCAAGGTGGCAATAGTGGTTTTGGCGAACTGCAAGTAGGAACCCCTCCTCTTGCCTAGGCGTCCTCCTCTTCATCTACCCTTGAACTTCTCAAGATCAGCCTTCATTTTTACTTGGGGTAGAATCCAACCCTTTCTCAGGAGCTCTTGGATCCTTTTTATAGAGAAGGGTGGATA
This sequence comes from Nelumbo lutea, assembly GCF_056320005.1. Lineage (NCBI taxonomy): Eukaryota > Viridiplantae > Streptophyta > Magnoliopsida > Proteales > Nelumbonaceae > Nelumbo > Nelumbo lutea. Next base: position 124,623,082 of record NC_142684.1, read on the forward strand.
CAATTGTGATTAGAGAGAAAGAGAGGGTGGCAGCTGGGCTTTAGCAAAAATATGGGTGCCCTAGGATTTAGAATGAAGGGTTAGGATGGTTATAGGGTGATCCTAAGGCTGAGAAGAAAATGAGAAAGCACCTAATATTATGTAAGGCTGAGATTTAATGGCTAAAGGCTGAATGGTGAAGATTAGAAGTTAGGTGGCTCCTAGGGTTAGAATGCTAAAAAGAGAGTGCCCTAGAATGGATGGTGGAGATTAGAAGGGGTGGAAAGTGAGGATTTAGCAGTTAGGGGCGGCTAGGGTTTGTTAAGAGTGAAAAGAATGGGTTAAAAGGCGCCCTAGGGTTTTCTAAGGTGTGGGGAGCATTCTAATACAGTAGGAGGGGCGCCAAACTGGGTTTAGCAGCTAGATGGCACCCTCCTACTTTTAATTTTTTACAAAAATACCCCCTCTCTCAGCTGGACCTCACACCATCTTCCAAAAATCTGCATTTCAGCCATGAAAACTTCCTAGTTTTCCCTAGAATTTGTACAGAGACCCTCAAAGGTCACAACAATGAATTTAACTAGAAAAAGGGCATACTTTGACTATTCTAAGGCTGAAAATACCCCTAAAATGATGCCCTTAAGGCATCAAAATGCAAAGTTATCACTCACCCCATGAATGAATGCTTCCCGAGGGTAATGAACCAGGTGTATGCTGGGCCAGTCAAAGACTTTGAGAACTCATGTACTTTGAGGTCCCCGTCAAGAATGAAGGAACCGAAGGTGTCTTCGAACTTTCTGATGTGCTCCTAAGGGCTACCCCGCTGCCCGTCGTACTACGGCCATTGCTGAGGAGTATACCCAACAAGGTAGAGCTTGTACAAAATATGATTAGAATACTTTTGGAGGATAGCCGAATCTTGGGCTTGGTTGCGGCTTTCAACTACTAACCCCTGGACGTATTCCCTCAACTCGTCTCAACTGAGGGGGGTTTCTGCTATTGGGTCAGTGCAGGGGAAGGCATGAGACTAGTGGACAGGTTCGTGGCCTATCTTGGTTGGGGTTGGGTTGGTCCTATTGGGCTGTTATGGGATGGTGGGGATTTTGTTAAAGGCGTGGTGTCTAGGGTTGGAAACACCAGTAAGATTGGCAGTGGGGGTTTGTTCGGCTTAGGCTGAACGATTGAGTAGGATCTAGAGGGCATTCCTTGTTTCCACCTAGCTCTACTCAAGCTTCCTAATTTTTCTCTTAAAGAGCACCTCGTACTCGTATACTTTGTTCGAGAGTATCTCGATGCCAGCCTGGATAGGGGTTTCCATCTCGGGTTGGTTTTCTACTCATGGATTGGTGTTCTCCAGGATGTTGTTCTACTCTTCGGGGATGGAGGTAAGGTTGATTCTTCGTAAGGCCATTCTCTGTGATCAAAGATGAACCAAAGATTCTACTGTAGGTAGGGTAACGCTTGGATGGGAAATGGTCTCTTTGAAAGACAGAGAGAGGCCAGGAAGTAGGGAGATTGGCTTTCGAGTTAAGGGTTCTAGGGTGAGGAGTCAAAGCAAAAGGGTGCTCAAGTATTAGAATTTGAGTGAATTTCAATACGAGGGGTATCTCTATTTATGGGGGAGATCCCGAGATCCTAAAAGGTGGAGATAAAAGTGCTTGTCTCCTATCGAGAAAGGGAATATTGGATTTGCTGTCAATCATTAAGCGTGCCACTAGGGTTTCGCCACGTGTCTCATGAGGATCTTCCTGAGGATCGACTTTCCTTCCACTTAGGACCCCTCATTACTCATGTGTGCTACTATCTCTCGTGTGCTTCATTTAATTGACGTGGTGCTTAGTGACGTCACTGCCTGGCGGGCGGTGTCTTGTTAGCCCTACGTGGCATTCTGCCTTGTCTTTTGATGAGTTGTGGGTTTATTGTGGATTTGGGCATGCGCAGGCCTCACCATGGGCTTAGCTCGAGTTTCTCTTGGCTCGGGTTGTGAATGGGTTTGTAGGCGTGTGGTGAACCATGGCTTTATCGCGGTTCTACGATGCACTCTTTGAGTTCATCATAGAACCTATGGTGCATTGCGGGTTCATCGCAACAGAAAAGTTGACCTAGGTTGTTCGCATGCAACCTCGTGGTGTTAATTTAGTGTTTGATATTCTCTGAGGGTCTGAGTGGACACTATATACCTACAGGTGGGTCAGGCATTATACCAAAGAACTAGTTTTAAAATTAGTTGTTTATAAGCTAAATTATCACCTAGGCGTTGGTGGTTTAAAGGCCATTGGTGGTTCAAGCATTAAACCGAAGAACTGGTTTTATTCCCAAGAGGCCAAGTATGCTAGCACTACAACCTTGGTGATTGAGGCATTAAACCGAACACCTGGTACTGTGTAACACTTTGAACCCATGTGTTTCTTTGAGCTACACATGTGTGGAATCCATGTGTGCATTGTAGCAAATACATGGGTTGCCACATGTAATAACCCTATGAAACACTGATGAACTGGTCGGTCCCTATAACCCTAGCCACTTTACTCAAACCAAAAAGGGAGGGTTGAAAGGGTCAATGATAGCTACCCATGTCTGCGAAATATTCCCCCCAACACTGAACGATAGAACCAAACGCATCAAAAAAAGGATCTACAAGAATCTCTATACATACCTTACTGTTTGAGAATTATGGGAAGAAATATATATGATTTTTGGCTTCCATTGATCCCACTACAAGAAAAATATAAAAAGAAAATCCATGTAAGATAAAGAAAAGAGACAAAACTCATATTTAACTAAGCTGGTTTTAGGGTTTAGCACCATTGAAACTTGTTTTAGGGTTAAAATAACATCACATAAACTAGTTTTAGGGTTTCTCACCATCAAACCACCAAACGAAAGTTGCAGCGATGTCCGTTGCAAGTGACAATGAACTTCTATTTTGATGATGCGGCAATCATTTTATTCTAGAAAATAAAATCATACATATTGACACAGATACCCCCTAATTAATTTAAGAAAATTCTATAGTGCATTTTGAATATTGCTTAAACAAAATTTAAATTTGAATAAACCAATGATAAAGAAGCACATCATAGTGGCATCTTTAATGCTGTTATAGTGTTTAGGGTAAAATATAAAAACCTCCCCTGTAGTTTTGAAAAATCTTGTAGTTACCTCCCTTCTCAGTTCATTATCAAGAAAAAAACATTATTATCTCTATAATAGAGACTTTTAAGTTACAAAATTTCTAGATTTTCCCTTCCAGACTTCACTGAATCATAATGAGTTTACAAAATTAAATTACATTACTCTTTAATCTAACCTAAGGAATTTTTTTAGTTAAAAACTAAAAGTTTTTTTGGAGTATTTTAGTAAATCTCTATCTAAATTGATAGTCATAAAGGGTAAAATGGGTATTTTTAAAATATTAATGCATTAGGCCAACATTTTCTGGTTAGGATAATGATGGAAGGGATGTAACTACAAGAGTTTTTTTAAAACTAAATGAAAGGTTTTTGTTAAAATGAAACTTCATGGGAGGTTTTGGTATTTTCCCTAATGTTTAATGGTAAGTACACTTTGTGATACGTGAATCATGCATTGTGTAAGGTGAACCAATAAAAATGTATATAGAATATGTGACATGTTTAATGTGATTTGTTGAAGTTTTGATTTAAGTGTAGCAAATATTCGAAATGTTGATTTGTCCATTTTCACCCAAATTGAAAACTGTTAGAGTCTAAATATTCCCCAACTACCTATTTGGCATAGCATGTGTTTTGTTCCGTGTGCGTTTCATGATAGGAATTTATCAAAATGATGCCATGTCATCGCTAAATCAGATTTTTTTTTCATCACATTCATCCATACGCATTGATATTCACAAAAGTGAGTTTTGATTTATGTGCGCACCAACCGTTGGGGTAAGCTTCATTTTAACACTTCCTCCAATGGTTGAGTATTCATTGTTCCATTGATGTAGCGCCTAATGGTGCCTAGTTGTCCATAAACAGTTTATCAAGTATTTTTTTCAATTTTAAAGACAAATCAAGTACAAACATTTATTTAATAAACAAAAGCTATACCAAACACAACGTCTTTTAAGTTAGGTATTGTTGAAAATCCACTGGCATACAAGCAGCTAGCTCCTTAGTCTCTTTACTTAATTGTGCCTCAGCACTTGATATTTTGTATTCATTATCATAGTCACATTGGAATAAATTTCTATAGCCACACGGACTAGATCTACTACCCACAAGCTATTCTCACATCTCTATACATAGGACATTACAACTCTGCATTAGAAATATCTTCCTTGTTGTTCATGGGAGATGTTTCCAATACACATACATAAAAGTAGTGTGTTGGAAAGGGAATATTGTACTTACTGTCAATCATTAAGTGCTCTACTAGGGTTTTGTCATGTGTCTCATGGGAATCTTCTTGAGGGTCGGCTTTCCTTTCACTTAGGAGCCCTCATTATTCACGTGTGCTACCACCTCTTGTGTGCCTTAATCAACGCACTACTGACGTCACTACCTAGCGTGTGATGCCTTGTTAGTCCTATGTGGTGTTTTGTCGTGTCCCTTAACGGGCCATGGGTTTATCGCAGGTCTGAGCATGTGTGGGCTTCATTGCGAGTTTGGCCCAGGTTTCCCCTAGCTTGGGCTGCGAGTAGGCTTGTCGAGGGCGTGCGATGAACCGCGGGTTTATCGTGGTTCTGCGATGCATACTGTGGGTTCATCACAATAGGAAACTTGGCGGTAGGTTGTTTGTATGCAGCCACATGGTATCAATTCAGTGGTTAATGTTCTCTGAGGGTCTGAGTGGACACTATATACTTACAGTGAGTAACAAATCCAAAGTCATAACCACAAGGTCTAGAACCCTAATTGGTAGGGTTAGCTCCACTTATCCACATACCTAGTCAAGTTATCTTGGACAAATGTTAGTTTGTAAAAGTCTTATGCTATGGGAGTTGGTGATAGGCAATCTGTTCGCTCCCTCGTGTCTGATAACTGGGCTTGAACTAGGATCTGATTTGGCAATGCCAAACTATGCTTCCAAGCTAAAAAACTGTAAGTCTGAGCTGAAAAGAGCTATGAACAAAGAAAGATTAGAATGCCTAGGTAGGTTTTACCCAAGAGAACACTGCGATGATTAAGTCAAAATGGGGATTTCATGAGAGTGTGTGAGAGAGCTTGAGTGCTTCAGTGTGCATACCTTTCAGAGTGGTTCTGGGGTCTTTTATAGCTATCTAGGGTTCAGGTGCCATTAGGCAATGTCTCAGAGGCTTATGCAGAGCTGTTTTCGCAGTTTGAGGCATACTGGACCATCAGTTGCTTGAATCTTCTCGGGGATTAGCCTTTATGCTATGCTGGCTAACAATGTAACCTAGGAAGGTCACCCTAACTTTTTGAAAAAAGTGTCTTTATAACCATATCGTCTACGTAAAACTCTACTTTATCACCAATTAAATCGAAAAAAATAGAATTGACTAGACACTGGAAGGTCACCCTAACTTTTTTTAAACCAAAATGCATGACTTTGTAGCAGTATAGGCCTGTTTCAATAATAAAAGCGGTATTCTCTTGGCCTTGCGGATCCATCAGGATTTGGTTGTAGCCTGAGTAGGCGTCCATGAAACATAGTAGCTCAAATCTTGAGGTCGCATCAACTAGGTGATCCATGCTAGGTAAGAGGAAGTTGTCCTTTGGGCAAGCTCGATTTAGGTTTGTAAGTCAATGCACATTTGCCACTTGTCGTTCACCTTCTTTACCAAGACTGGATTTGCTATCCAACTCAGGTATTGAACTTCTTTTATGAAGTCTACTGCTAGTAGCTTCCCCACCTCCTCATCCACTCTGTTCCGCCTTTCCAAGGCAAGGTTTCTCTTCCTCTGCCGGATGGGTCTAACTATAGGGTCAACGTTGAGCTTATGAGTTATCAAACTAGGGTCTATGCTAGGCATTTCAGCTATTGACCAGGCGAAAACATCTAAATTATTTAACAAGAAGCTTACTAGTTTAAATCATAAGGGTTCTTTCAGGTGATCTTCAATCATGAGCGTTTTCTCAGGTTCAGTTCTGGAGACTTGTATTGCAACGGTTTCTTTAGTCGGGTGAGGTCTTTCTTCTGTGTTTTCTAGCAGTGGCTCTAAGTCGATCTCTGTAGCAATCTTGCCCTTTGCTTTTAGGGATGCTACATAACATTTTCTAGATTCTAGTTGGTCTTTGCATAGCACCCCTATACCTGTGTCTGTTGGAAACTTTAGCGTGAGGTGATATGTTGATTCTACTTCTCGTAGTGCGTGCAGGATAGGTCGTCCCAAGATCGCGTTGTAAGGCGATGAGGAGGCAACCACTAGGAAATCATGTTCAAATCGCACTGTGGGGGGTGGAAAGCCTACCTCAATCGAGACTCCTACCCTGCTAATCGGGCGAACTACCTTGCCACTGAATCCCACTAGTGGTATGTCAGCGGGCTACAGATCAGTTTTACTAAGTTCCATTTTCTTGAAGGATTCTACGAACAAAATGTTTGTCGAGTTGCATGAGTCCACTAAAATCCTCTTCATTCTAAAGTCATTTATCAGTAGATTTACTACTAGGGCATTGTCGTGGGGGTACTGGACCCCCCCCCCCCCGCATATTATCCTCTATGAAATAAATTACCTCCTCCTTCCGAGGCTGCTTGCATGGTTGGCTTTCCTATTGCTCTAATTCTCTTACCGCACTCTTTCTCGTTGATGTGGTACAGCCTGCTACTATCGAGCCTCTGGTGATTACATTTCTGGTCCCTCAGACCTGCATCTCTTGTGACTGTTGGTTTTGGGGAGCTGGCTCCTACTGTTTGCTGCTCTGGGGCGCCTCCCTGCTAGTTCCTACTTCGGTTTATCGTTCATCTTTGATAAAGCATCTCAGATAGCCTCTTTTGATGAGGTCTTCAATTTCATTCTTCAAATTCCAACAGTGCTCAGTATCATGTCCAACATCTTTGTGAAAATGGCAATATTTATTTGGGTTCTAGTAGTAGGATCCCCCCTCATCTTGGGTGGCCATTTCACGTAATTGTTGGACTGGATTTGCATCAAGATCTCCTTCCTCTTAGTATTCAATGGAGTAAACACTCTGGTGTACGCCAGCGGCGTTGCTGATCGTCGGTTTGATCCTCTAACTGGCGACTACTCTTGCGGTGCGGCGAGCTGTTGTGCCTTCTCCTTGGCGATCTACTCCTCTTTGGTGACTTACTCTTTCGCTTGGTTCTACTTGTACTCACTTTTTCTTCAGTACGATTTCTCTTTCCTACCGTGTTAGACTCTGTCCCCACTGCTTCCTCTGCCTTGATGAAACAATGTGCTACGTCAAGAAAATTTTCCATAGAGGAGTATGCTGGCGTCATTTACTCAATGGAGGAGCATGAGGGCTTGGAAGCTGTTTGCATGCTCCACTAGGTCTGTCTTATTCTGCTGGTTCCGACGTTGTTTTCCCCATGTTGAGCCTCACTGCTTGCACGGGCGAGCTGAACCTTTCTTCCTGCATGGTGCGTATGCTTCTGCTTCTTCTTAGTGCATTTGGTTGAATTGGTGACATCCATCCCAGCAGGTACCTCAGCTCTGCTCTTTGCTGGGACCTGGTCATTTTGATCTGTAGCATCGACATGATCTCGGGGATCAACTCTGTCTAGGACCTGAACCTGGCTACGGACTCGTGGGCGAGGTGGGTCTTCACAGTTCAAGCTGTTGCATTGAGGAGGCAACTGTTGACTATTCTTGGGTGCTTCTTGGTTATTGCATGGTATTTGCTGGTCGTTGGTCGGCACTCGTTGGTTGTTAAGTGGTTGTTGCTGACTGTCACGCGACACCTGTTGACCATCCCGCGGCATTTACTGACTGTTCCACATCATTTCCTGGTTGTTGTGTGGTATTTGTTGCTGCAGGTGCTGTTGTCCAGAAATGAAGGCTAACCTGTTCTCCCAGGACCTGATTTGTTCGGTCATGGTCTGCACACATCTCACTAAGTTGTTGAATTGTTGTACGTTGACTGCCGCGGGGGTTGCTGTCGGGTCGATAGTCAGGGGGGGAAGGGCACATTCATGTTGTCTTGAGCTTCAATGGGAGGTAAATGGACATCAATATGGCCTATCACGATGGTGGGGATCTGGCTATTGATGTTATTATTAGCAGAAGGATTGTTCGAAGATGCTATTGAGGAAATTTTGGGAAAGAATGAAAGAATGAAAGAAATACAAGCTTTTTGCTGTGTACCCCACAGACGGCCCCAATTGATGATGTGCAATTTTCTCACTCCCTCATGTCTGATGACTAGGCTCAAACTAGGATCTGATCTGGCAATGCCGATCTATGCTTCTAAGCTGAAATAAAGTCCGAGTTGAAAAGAGCTGTGAACAAAGAAAGGTTAGAGTGCATATGATCTGGCCGTTGATGTTATTATTAGCAGAATTTTGGGAAATTCTGGCTTCAATGGGAGGTAAAGGGACAACCAATGCTCTCTCTCTCTCTTCAGTGTTTGATTTCCTTCTACCATTTTACTTCGATTAAGATATAACCTATTTTTTCTCGAAAAAACAGAGCTTTTTTCTTCTCTTCAACTCTCCATCTCTTACTCTATGTTATGTCCCCTGTCTACTACATGGATATTACTCTTATTCTAATACAATGATTTCCACCAAATGTTTCCAAACACAACTATCGTTCCTTTGATTAAAATTGTGATTTTCATAAATTATTTCCAAATGCACTCAACTCATTCTGATAATTAATTACTTTCAGAATTTATCCAACTACAGAACAAACAGATGCCCTTCAATTGTAACAGATACAATGTTCAAAGCCAGAAACCAATAAACGAATCCCAACTTTGGCAAGCCAGTAGTGTTGAAGCCCACCTTTAAATCTCCTCTAAACCTGAAAAACTGCAATAACCCACCATATGCTCGACCAAATTCCCTGTCAAACACATTCACTTGGAAAAGTCTCATCCAAGTCCATCTCATCAGTCGAGATCCCTGTCATCTAATTTGGAGCCTATGGGCACTTGAAATCACTACAGGAAGAAAAAGAATTTATGACTATAGGACAAAGTGGGTTAAAGTGTCTTCTCACAAATGCCATTTCATGGATAGCAATGGTCCGTTGTTATGTGAAAAATTATGGATTCAACGAGAGTTTGAAACTTTTTAGAGGGACAATTGATTTATGGAGCTAAATAGTTTTATTTTCAACTCTGATTTATGTCATGTTTTCTCTCAATAATTTTCTCATAAACCAAATGACGGAAAATGAAAACTTCACACTTTCTCATCCCATTCCATCGATCCCATCCCATTCCACCCAAATCATCCCACAAACTAAACAGAGCCTAAAGATTTATTTCCCTATCTTTTCCTTCCTTTCCCTGCATTTTCCTTCAAACCAAACATAGCCTATTAAATTAACTCCTCGCTTTCATCACGCTTGGACACTCTCTCCGTTGCTCAATTCCACTGAACTCCACCGATCAACTATTCTGATCTGCTAACCAGGTATGTTTCTTTGTTTTTCATTTATTTTTTCTCCATTTATTTGAAACTTTACTGTTATTTCACCTATTTATTCGTTTAGGTGGGGTAGAAACTAGTTCATTTTTTTGGTTTCGATCGCCCCTAATATGTTTTGTCATTGTCGCTTTATCGAGCGAACAGTGTGAATCACTTCGAGTTAAGAATTTGCCCAATTCGGGTCAGGTCATTTTAGCGGGCTGGTTTAAATAGTACCTATTTTTGTTGTCTATAGAAACGGGTTCGATGTCTAATTGAACCCGCATGATTTCATTGCATCTAAGTTCTAACTTGTTTACCACATACCATTAAATACCACCAATCGTTATAGACCAAAACAGGGGAGGATTTTTACCTTAGAGCATTAAATTCAACTAACCATTGAAGTCCAAAAGGATCAGCTTTGCCAAAAAATTGGTTACAGGAGTTGTTCTGGCAACCTAGCACTCCTTTTTGCCAGAAAGACCTCACTGTAAATAGGGTCTTGTTGATCATTATAAACCAAAACAGGGAAGTTTTTGTTTTGAGATTTTTAGACTGCACTTCACCTCAGAATTCTCATTTGAACTGCAGACCTATAACAACAGTAAAATCCTTTTTTTACCTCAAAACGTTAAAACAACCGGCCATTCAAGTTCAAAAGGGTCTGCTTTGCTAGAAATATTGGTTGTAACGACCTAACTCCTTTCAAGCATTTCTACCGCCCCTAATATGTTGTTGTCGTCACCCTATCGAGTGAACGACGGGATAGTGTGCATGTTTCTAACAGAACCCGGTTCAGTTGTGCTGCTGGTTTGGTTTCCAACTGAACCTGATTTTATTTAATAAATTATTGTTTTGATAAATTACTTAAACTATTCTGGTTTAGCTAATTGTCCAAGTGTATCTTTACTGTTTGAAAACTGACTAACATTACTGATGAAGGATGATTTGACCCGATCTATAAAACGGTGACACGTGGACATTGACCCGACGTAAGCAACAGCTCAGCATTGCGGCCCAGTACAACTAAGTAACGGGCCCATAAAGCAGCTCGCCACATCATATTGTGCAGAAGGAGGAGCTCATCACGATGCAAGCTCCGGGTCCCCCGAGCTACCCCCGAAGGGATATTCCGAGGCAACTTCAGCTCGCAAGCTAAGAAAACCAGCTCGCCCGAGCTCCCGAGTAGACAAGTCATCCCGAGGACTAATTCTACTAAGGGTACTCCTGAAGTATCCTGAGCTCGCTGCAAAGTACCTCGCGAGTGAGCCGCACGAGCATTCCGCAGGAAGCTTCTATCTGACAGGCCGTACCAATCAGGTTGCGCCATATCCCTTACTGACGGCGCAGCCTGTGTCCTTTCATCAGTCTACGCCCATGTCTCTCAGTAGGTGGAGGCGTGCCTGTCACTTTGGGGACGTGTCATTCGTCCAGGTAAGGAGTACGTCGCAATGACCACTTGCACAGCCCTGGCAGGTAACGACTGTGGCAGGGGGCTCAGTGGCGGTTATGCCCGATCTCACAAAGAGCGCACCAATAAAAGCCCTCAAGGTAGAGGAGAAATTCTTCTTGAGACCTCCAATCTTTCGAGTATAGGAAAAAGCGCGACCTCCACTCTTAGCCTTTGTTTTTCCCTTTACATCCTATTCACAGTACTAACTTAAGCATCACAGTATTCCCACCGGGTAAATCCTCTAGAATTTTTCCTTCCATCTCCTCAAGTGTTGTTCGTTGCCAGCAAAGAGCCAATCAGCAGTCAGCTAGGAGTGCCTAGATCGCGCTACATCATTTGGCACCGTCTGTGGGATACACTTCAAAAGGCCTTTCTCTCCAAACTCTTTCAGTTCCTTCTTCTTCTTTGAAACAATTCAACATTCATGGCTTCCCCTAGCAACGTCGGATGAAGCACGGAAATGGATAACTCCAGGGAACAACCCCAACTTCCTACTGTCTGTATTGGATAGTTCACCGTCCCCCTCTCAGCGGACGGAATCCCCAGCTTGAACGTGCCTCTCACAATGGCACCTGTTAGGCCCCACTCCCTACTACAATTGGAACGACGTTCACCGAACCTTCGGTCGTGCTCCCAGTGGCCAGCCCGAACCACCTGGAGGACCTGATGTAGTGCATGAGAGCCATGCAGGCCCAAATGCAACAGTTCCAACAACTTCAGCTCTATCAGGTCTCCCAGGTCTCCCAGTACCAGTATCAACAGGTCTCCCAGTACTAGTATCACCAGCAGTTCCCCCAACTGCCCCAACCTCAGCTTCAACAGCCTCAGCACCTGGCCTCGCAGTAAGCCAAGTCCCGCCGCCATAGCGATCACTCTGGCCGGGGAGAGGCCCCTCGAAATCTCCCAAAAAACCAAGCCTCCCCCCACGGCAGACGAGAGAGACCGGCTACCCCGATCTCGTCGTAGGCGGAAAGGTCAGGAGGACCCCGACTCAACAGGTCAGTGTCGCCTCGACAGTCAAAGTTTGGAACCCCGATTCTTGAGAACCGGTTCGAGATCCTGGAAACAGACTCCAAGCAAGCCCCTTCTATCTGTAGCCACCACCAGTAGACCAGGCTATCCCCGGCGCAAACCATTCTGGATAGCGCAGAGGTGAGCAGCACGAATGCCGAGCCCGTCGGGAAGTAGATGCGCCGATGCCAAGCTCACCGATCTGTCACCCACGATTTACCCGAGCTCATGGGCAAATAAGAGGTAGGCTCGGCCGAAGCCAAAGCTCCCCTCCTCTTATCCGTCCCCCTTGTCTTCCGAACTCCTGGCAGTCCCAATGCCCAAGGATTTCAAGCTCCCTCCTCTTGACAAGTATGATAGGTCGTTCGACCCGAGTGATCATGTAGATGCCTTTCAGTCACAGATGCACCTGGCGCGAGCCAGTGAGTCATGCATGTGCATGGCCTTCTCCACCACATTCAAGGGAGCAGCCTGCACATGGTACCGGAACTTGACGCTCGGGTCAATAAGAAATTGGGTGCAGTTCACACAAGCCTTCACATCCCACTTTGTCACTAGCAAGCAATGCCCGCGAACTGAAGAAAGCATCTTCAACATAGCACAAAGGGAGGGAGAGTCCATTAGGAGCTATATCAAGCGGTTCAATGACGCCTGTATGCAGATACCATGCCTGGATCCCACCGTACGCCTTGCAGCAGCTAAGAAGAGCATGAAGCACAAGGAGTTCAAGTGGCACATGGTCGTCAACCAACTCGCGACCATAACCGAGTTTCTGAAACTTGCAAATAAGTTCATAGCCATCGAAGAGGAGATCAACCAGAAGAGTGAGGGCGCACCCAAAAAAAGAAAGAGAGAAGAAGAACCTTCCAGTCAGGAGGACACCCGAAGAAAAAAGGAAACAGCTCAGGGTGCAAAGTTGGGTCAGTTGTTCTGATCTCCTGCTCTGGACCGAGCTGATTACTTCCACTAAACGCGAAGCGGGCCGAAATTCTGATGGCAATCAAGGATGCCCCGTACGTGAAGTGGCCACCCCGTCTAAGGGGAAATCCCAATGATAGAAATAAGAATTTGTATTGCAGCTTTCACAAAGACCACGATCACAGTACCGAGGGTTGTAAAAACCTCCGTGATGAGATAAAGGAGCTCATCCGTCATGGATATTTGAGAAACTTTGTACAAAATAATAAGAATAATAATAATAATAATAATAGTAATAGAACAAGTCAGCAAGGGGAGCACGGAAAAGACGCTCCTGAGTCCAACAGCAGGCCGGCCGAATAATCGCAGAGGCAGCCTTCGGAGGAGAGGCCAATTCGGGGGACCATCCACATGATAGTGGGAGGTTCAATCATTGCAAGTTGCACTTCAGCGGCAGCGTGAACGTCGGTTCGTGAGGTCACCCGGGAGGAGCAGAACCCCCCAAAGCGGCCAAGAACAGAAGAGTCAATTTTCTTCACAAAAGACGATGCGCGAGGTGTCCATTACCCCTACGATGACACGCTCATGATAAAACTGAGAATCAATGACTTCGAGGTCAGGCACGTACTCGTCGACTCAGGCAGCTCGACCGACATACTTTTCAAATCTACGTTTGACCAGCTCCAGTTGTAGAGAAGCAACTTGAAGCCCGCAGACACTCCTTTGGTAAGCTTCAGTGGAGAAGAAGTCCAGCCCCTTGGGAAAATAACAGTACCTGTAGAGGTCGGCACGTGGCCTTGTGTGGTCAGATTCGAGCATAACTTCCTGGTGGTAGCGACCCCCTCGCCCTACAATGCCATAGTAGGTTGACTGATCACCCAGGTCCTACGGGCGGTGGTCTCCACTTACCATTTGGCTATGAAGTTCCCAACAGACTTCGGGGTGGGAGTAGCGCGGGGTGACCAGCTTGAGTCCCACAAGTGCTACGTTGCTGCCCTAAAGGGGAAAACCAAGGTAGCCGATGACCTTGAATTGGAGTGTCCCACAGAGCAAGGCGAAGAGCGAGCCGCACCCACGGAAGAAACAGTCGTGGTTCCGATCTCGATAGCAGACCCAACTTGGATACTCCAGATCGGCGCTTCTGTCTAGGAGCCCCTACGATCCAAACTGGTAAGTTTTTTAATTTAAAATTTAGATCATTTTGCATGGTCCGCGGCAGAAAGGCCCGGTATAGACAATGGACTCATAACTCACAAGCTGAACACTGATCCTGTAGTTAGGCCGGTTATACAGAAGAAACACAACCTAGCCCCAGAATGGTGGAAAGCGGTCGACGAGGAAGTCGAGAAGCTCCTCGCAGTGGACTTCATAAGAGAAGTCCAATACCCGAGCTGGGTAGCCAACCCCGTCCTGGTAAAGAAGGCCAACGACAAGTGGCGCATGTGCATCGACTACACTGACCTAAACTGGGCTTGCCCGAAAGACTGCTTCCCGCTCCCCCGAATTGACTGTCTGGTGGACACGACCTCAGGGCATGAGTTGCTAAGTTTCTTGGACACCTATTCGGGCTATAACCAATTCAAGATGGACCCGGCAGACGAAGAAAAGACTCTCTTCATCACAGAGTTTGGCCTGTACTGTTACAAGGTTATGCCCTTCGGGTTGAAAAACGCAGGGGCAACCTTTTAGAGGCTTGTAAATAAATTATTTGCACCATTAATCGACAGAAAAGTAGAGTGCTATGTGGACGACATGGTCATCAAAACTCAAATTTCACATGAATTAATACAAGACTTGCGTTCTATTTTTGAAATTTTGCGTAAGTTTAATATGAGATTGAATCCAAGCAAGTGTGTGTTCGGTGTAATCTCGGGTAAGTTCCTAGGATATATCGTTAACCGGCACAGCATTGAAGCCAACCCGGATAAGGTTAAGGCCATCTTGGACATGAAGCCACCCTAAAAGCTGAAGGAAGTTCAGAGGCTGAATGGCCGCATAGCCGCCCTAAGCCATTTCATGTCTAAATCGGTGGACCGTTGTCTGCCGTTCTTTAAGGCAATAAAGAGCAAAGGGTTTGAATGGACCCAAGATTGCCAGCTCACGTTCGATGAGCTCAAAGGATACCTTTAACCTGGCCCAACGAGAGCGATATTTTAGAACTCTACCTCTCGGTGAGCGACGAGGTAGTCAGTTCGGTACTAATTAAGGAAGTAGATCGGGTCCAACGACTCATCTATTATGTTAGTAAAGTATTGCAGGGAGTATAAACGAGATACCCGGAGATGGAAAAGCTAGCATACGCACTGATAATTGCAGCTCGGAAGCTCTGCCCGTACTTCCAAGCTCATACTGTTATCGTCCTTACCAACAAACCTCTGAGGCAAGTATTTCTTAAGCCTGAGGTCTTCGGTCGGTTGACGAAATGGGTCATTGAGCTCAGCGAGTACGACCTCCAGTACAAACTGTGAACTGCCATTAAGGCCCAAGCCTTAGCAGATTTCATAGCCGAATGCACATTCAGCTTCGAAGATTCCAGTTCGATTGAGTGCAAGGCTCCCACCTCGGGTGAGCCCGAAGCTCCCGGATCGGTCGAGTCCGAACCCCGTGAAGTAGAGTGTGGCACCTCTCCTAGCTCGGTCAACCGCGAGTTGGGATGAGGAGCCCTGGATCCTTCACGTAGATGGCTCCTCAAACCAACAGGGCAGCGGTGTCAGAATAGTTTTGCATGGCCCAAGCGGCATGAAAGTGGAGTATGCGCTACGCTTCGAGTTTGAGGCATCCAATAATGAAGTAGAATACGAGGCGTTGATAGCCGGACTAGTCTTAGCCAGAGAAGTAAAAGCCAAGCACATCGTTATCTGCAGCGACTCCCAGCTTGTGGTCAACCAGGTCACGGGCGAATATGAAGCTCGCGAGCCGACCATGGTCGCCTACTTAGCCAAAGTTAGACAGGCCCTGCTCAAATTCCAATCACACTTCATCAGACAGATCCCTAGGTCGGAGAACGCCGAGGTTGATGCCCTTTCCAAGTTAGCCAGCACTAGCGACATCGCAATGAGAACCGAGTACATAGAAGACTTGTCTCGGCCTAGCATTCTCGAGGGGGGGGGGGCAGAGGAGGTTGCTCCATCGTTCGAGCAGCTTCTTGTTACACGGGACCCTCCCTGTAGATCGCAATGTAGCCAGAAGGGTGCAATGCCAGGCAACTAAATACGATATGATAGGCGAACGGCTATACAGGAGATCCTACACGCTCCCTACCTATGTTGTTTGTGACCTACCAAAGTCGAGCTCGTACTCTACGATACTCATGAGGGTCTGTTCGGCAAACACTTGGGGGGTAGGGCCCTTGCCTAGAAAGCGCTTCGGCAAGGGTATTATTGGCCAACAATGAAGGTAGACGCCAATGAACTCGTTAGAAAATGTGACAAATGTCAGAGACATGCCAATGTTTACCACCAACCCGCTGTCGACCTCAAGTATCTCACCAGCCCATGGCCCTTTGCGCAGTGGGGCATTGACCTACTGAGGCCATTCCCGCCAGCAACGGTTGGAAGAAAGTTCTTAGTAGTGGCGGTGGACTATTTTACCAAGTGGGTAGAAGTCGAGCCCCTCGTGACGATCACAACCTGAAATGTCCAAAACTTCTTTTGGAAGAACATCGTATGTCACTTTGGATTACCTCGGGTATTGATTTCCGACAATGTTAAACAGTTCGAGGACATCAAATTTCAAGATTGGTGCCCAGACATGGGGATCCAACAGAACTTTACTTCAGTCACGTACCCTCAAGCAAACGGTCAGGCAGAAGTCACGAACAGAGCCATTCTCCGCAGACTAAAGGCACGATTGGACCAAGCTAAAGGATTGTGGGCAGATGAACTACCCAGTGTCCTATGGGCCGATTGAACCACGAAGAAGATCACCATGGGATAAACACCCTTTAATCTCACCTATTGCACCGAAGCAGTGATTCCCGTAGAGATTGAAGTACCTACGTTGCGCCTAGAAGCATACAGCGATCAAACAAATGAAGATGAGCTACTTACCAACCTCGACCTACTCGACGAAGTAAGGGACCTCGCGTACATTAGGACCGCAACGTACCAATAGAGAGTAGCTTGGTACTATAAGGCCAGGGTCAAGAGGCGAAACCTCCGTGTTGGCGACCTGGCCCTTCGTAAAGTTGTGGTGCCTGAGCCTAGTGTTAGCAAGCTCGGGTCCAACTGGGAAGGTCCTTACTGAGTGAAACGGGTGCTCGGGGAAGGAACGTATGAGCTCGAGACCCTCGAAGGGAAACAAGTACCTCGTGCATGGAATATTGTCAACTTGAGGCAATATTATCTGTAAAAATCAAGTGTGACTACGGGTCCCCCCCAAAAGCCTAAGGGCTAGAAGACCAAGCCAATATGACCTCGGCACAAGAAGACCCCAGCTGCCACTTCGGCCTGAGAGAAATCTAGGAGCGGACTACGGGTCCCCCCCAAAGCCTAAGGGCCAAAACACCGAGCTAACAAAGACCTCGGTGTGAAGAAAGACACTTCAGTGACGAAGGCAAGGTATGAAATATCAAAAGCGTAAGCAACTTGGGTTTAAACCCTGCGAAGCATAGCTCATCCCGATACGTTGGTAGAACCGAATAGCCAACCAATGCTTAGCTCGGACATATGTTGTAATCTCTCTGCGATTAACCACAAGGGCCTTAGGCGTGACAAATCGGGATAACGCCTACCGAAGAGCCCTACTGCAAGTATGTAACTTTAACAGCTCAAATGATGGAATTGCTTTAGTAAAAACAAAGGGAGTTCATCATACTCAGAAGAAGGAAAAAACTTGTGAAAGATCGGGTTTACGGCACCTAGAAGCCACAGAAGCCCAGAGAAGCACCACCTCAAGAATCCGCCTCCTCATCCTCCGGAGAATCAGGCTCCTCTTCCTCCACTTGGTCTACTATCTCAGGAGACAGACCCTTCATAGTAATGCCATCGAGGTTGAGCCCGAAGAACTTCTTCTGAACCAGCCACCGGCAGAGCTTAAACCCTGAGCGGTACGAACTCAAACCATACTCCGCTTGGAGATCATGGAATTCCTGGGAGTCCTTAAAATCCAGACCTCTTTCTCTCGCTTAGCCTCCACCATCTGATCAAAGTTTTGGGTCCGATTTAGAAGAGTGGACTCCAAGTCCCACACCTGCTACCTGAGAAGCTCCCTCTCCCCCGCCATCCTTGACGATTCCTCCCTATAGCGTGTGCTCTCTTTATTAAGTCGAGCGATTTGAGCCTCCTAGTTGTGGACGAGCAGTTCTTGAGACTCACTCCCCTTGCGGGTGTGATGGAGCTCGCCCTGGATCCGATCGAGCTCGACCTGGAGCTTCTGGTTAGCGGCATGCTGGTCAAGGGCGTCGACGCAATGAATGCGCATCTGGAGAGCCATGGCATGGATGGCAGAATTTACTTGTCAGCGAAAAAGAAAGATCAGGAGACAGCGAAAAAGGGTGAAACAAGAGAGGAAGAGGGAAAAGGGTCACTTACCACCATGCAGTGAGCAGAGGCGAACGCGGAGAGGTCCTCGGGCTCCATGTTTCCCCACTGAGTGATTTCTTCATTGGTGATTACCTTCTGACTCCTCCGGCGAGCTACCAGATAATCATTCACCCCTTCCCAGTTTCCCATTGGGAATCGGGGGTAAGGACGGGGCTGAAGGGGGTTACGGGGTACCTCCCCCGACTGAGGGAGCTCGCTTCTCCCAAGGTTAGTCCCACTAGTCCCCTCAGGAGGGGGCATCGGAATCTCAGGCGAAGGAGAGGGCAGGACTGACTTGGCAGACCTGAACTCAGTGCTTCCTAAAGGCGGGGTTCGGTTGGGGTGCGCCCTCTTCACCTGGCGTCTCTGGCTGCCCGAAAGAAGGCGGCGTGAATCGGAACTAGACATGATGGTTGCCACAAGACCACAAGGCATTAGTCCAACAATAAACAAAATGCATATGTTCACAATAATCACAAGGCACTACGCGACCTAAAAGACCGACCTACTCGGGCTCAAGCCTGCCTACACGAGCTTCTCCTCAGCTAAGTAGTCCGAGCAATGGAAGCCTACTGACGCCCAAGACAACATCATTTTTTGAGTCTCAAGGTCTAGCTCGGCCCTGGGGTCTTGGATAGCGCCCCTCCAAGCAGTGAGAAAGGACCACCCCTCGGGGTTACGGACCACAAAGTAATCTCGCTTCTAGGCAGGAATCTTATTCGGCAGCTCATATAAGAGCTTATAGCCACGACGGGGGAAGAGATAGTAAAAGCGCCTCTCCGGAGGAGCCCTAGGAGCAGCATTCTTTATGCAAAGGATAGAGGCAAAAATATCAAGGTCCAAAGGAAGCTAGTACTTGTGACACGGGGATATAGTCCCAACCATGTTCTGAACAGCGTTGAAATGAAGCTGGTCAATAGTGACATTGAAATGGTTGAGCACCTCCACTATCAAGGGGTGTAGGGGGAGACGCAAGCCAGCCTCGAGCTGTTCTTCGAAGATCACTATATCGTTGGGACCATGCTCCCAGGGGAAGTTGCCAATAGGGAGGCTGTAAACCAGGTCCCCAGGGAGGTGTCGCCAGAGGCTTCCCGAGCCTCCGGAATATGCTCCTAGGCTCCTCTCGAGCTCAAGGGAGCATCATCATCCTGGCTATCGCCCCTGTGATAGGTATGGCGTGGGTACCCGGACATGTCTGACAGCGATTGGGACTCACCAGAGTAAGACGGAACGGAGCAGATTGAGGAACTCGAGTAGGCTAGGTGAAGAACGCGACCTCAGAATCCAAAAGAGGGTATGGAGGAAGATAGGGCCCGAGGGTGGCCCTTTATTTATAGCTCTCGTCCTTTCAAACTGATGGCCCGAATCAAAGCAGATCCAACGGTCTATAGATATCCTGACCGCACGCCTTCTGAAAACCGAAGGCGATTGGCGGCACATCTCCCACGATTAAGGTAGTCGCAGCCGCACGACGTTCGGAATCGAAGGCCACCTCAGCATGTTTTCGGAATCCGAAAAGTTAGGGAAGTCAAAAGATCTCTTGATTCCTGCAAATGCATTTAATGGGGGTAGTCAATCAAGTTTGAATTTTGGTCAAATCAGTCCATCACGCTTCATAAACTCCCCGCGCTAAGGCGATACTCTTAGCCCGAGGAGTGGGGGGCAATTGATGAAGGATGATTTGACCCAATCTATGAAACGGTGACATGTGGACACTGATCCGACGTAAGCGATAGCTCAGCATTGCGGCCTAGTACAGCTAAGTAATAGGCCCATAAAGTAGCTCATCACATCATATCGTGTAGAAGGAGAAGCTCGTGACGACGCAAGCTCCGGGTCCCCCGAGCTACCTGTTAGACAGTCTTGTATGCCCTTAGCTTCAATCGGATTTGATGTACTTTTGTTATTTAGTGGAAATAAATTAAAGTGCATGTTTGATTCATGTTGTTTGGTGTAATTCTGTGTAAAACCCTAAAACTGGACACTTATAGAAACTTGTATTGGTTTTAAATGTTCACAGCCATTGGATAAGTCTAGGGATATTTATCCTGCCAAGGATGATACTGATGTGCCACCAAGTGTTGGGATGGCTTGTTTCGGCCATCAGGGTAAGACCCAAGGCACATGCAGTATGGGATTGCTTGAACCCTTAAACCGGACCAGATTTCCTGTATTGCCCTAGACCTTGGAGACAAATGGGCAAAACTGGAAAATTACACCTGACCCCTAGACTCGACTATGACACATCACTAGGTGTCGGATCAGGCTGTCTTTGATGTGTCAATCAGTGAGATCCTTAGTGGGGGTCAAAACTTGGACATGTTGGGGCAGTCTGAGAATTCATCTGAGTGAGTGGTCATAGTGACAGGATCAGCCCCTTTGTGGGATAATGGTAATGATCGGTAATGCACTCTCTCTAATGGAAACCAAACTGCCGGCAGTTGATTTCAATCGTTGGAAGTTTGTTTTGCAAAATAAGATATATATATATATATATATATATATGTATATGTACGATTTCAAAAGATTTGCAAAAGGCTTTAATTCCCGGGATCCATGTGAGTGGAGAGTGCGGCACTGTTCCTTGCAGCCGAGGGAGAGGTCTTCTCTTGTCAAGCAGTGCTTGATCATTAAGGGCTGAGAGGTTAAGTGTAAGACCATTTAGGATATTACCTGATGGGCTAATCTTGCACCTGCCCACAATCCCTGGGTTTTTATAAGATGGCTTGGCCCAGGGACCACTTAATGTAAGTGTTGGGCCCATAGGGTCCATGTGATGGGCTCAAGGGGGTCACTGGGTCTTTTAGTGAATTCTGCTGGGCCTTGTAATAAAGGCTGGGCCGAACCCATGTGGCTGGTGTGTAGATCAATGCTTGGGTCCCACGCCATACAAAGAAGCCCAACTGGGCAGTAGGTTGGAAACTGGTTAAACACTGAACACTTAATGGGCCAAAAGCCCATTTCGAACTGGGCTGATATGATCACCAGTTCATGGGGCGAATTTGAGATTAGTGTTAGTAAAAGGATTGGGTCATTGACCTTATCCACTCTAAGAGACCAAATTCAAATTAGATATGAATCTGGTAACCTCCTGATAAGATCAGGAGTTAACTAATTTAATCTACAGATATGATTAAGATTAACCCCTATCCAAATATTGATTTGGATTGGGATAACTCCCAAAATATTGGGAGGTTTCTTAATCAAGAAGAAAGAGGAGAAAACCCTAGCAGAAATATCAGATTTTGAACTAGGGGGTTTGAGGAAGCAAAAAAAACACATCCTGCAATCTGAGATTTGATCTCTCACAGACTCCAGAGAGAAGAGACAATTCTACCCTCTTCGTCCCTAGACTTCTCTTCCTTCAGCCGCCGCCACTACCTGTTGGAAGATTGGATCTTTGCGGCAACAAGAAGTCAAGAAAGTAGTTCTTGACAATAGTCTTGCAAGAAAGACACTAGGATTCGGTGTTCAAGGTTTCCAGAGGGTTCTTGTGAAGAATCCAGTGTGTAGGATGCACCATGCTGGTTCTGTTCCATCCACAGCTGTGTCATCTTCAGCAGGAGCAGATATTGGTTACTTCTTTGGGTGTGAACACCAACTTTGGGAGATATTATTTCTCCGGATCAGGTATAATCCTTCCTGTTTCCTTTTGGTTCAGATCTGGTTTGTTTATGATTCAAGTAGGATCCTTGAATAATGTATTCTAAATTTAGGGAATATGATTCCCAGTTGGAAGAAGGTAGGAAATTTTTTTGAAATTCGTCCCCCATTCCGCACCTTTCTTGGCGTCCATTAGATGGATCCTACCATTCTTTCACTACCTCCAAAGGGATATTCCGAGGCAACTTTAGCTCGCAAGCTAAGAAAATCAGCTCGCCCGAGCTCCCGAGCAGACAAGTCATCTCGAGGACTAATTCTACTAAGGGTACTCCTGAAGTATCCCGAGCTCGCTACAAAGTAGTTCGCGAGTGAGCCGCACGAGCATTCCGCAAGAAGCTTCTATCTGACAGGCCGTATCAATTAGGCTGCATCATATCCCTTACTGACGGTGCAGCCTGTGTCCTTTCGTCAGTCTGCACCCACGTTTCTTAGTAGGCGGAGGCATGCCTGTCACTTTGGGGACGTGTCACTCGCCCAGGTAAGGAGTACGTCGCAACGGCCACCTGCGCAGCCCTGGCAGGTAACAACTATGGCAGGGGGCCCAGTGGTAGTTATGCCCAATCTCACAAAGAGCGCCCCTATAAAAGCCCTCAGGATAGAGGAGAAACTTCTTCTTGAGACCTCCAATCTCTCGAGTATAGGAAAAAAGTGTGATCTCCACTCTTAGCCTTTGTTTTTCCCTTTACTTCCTATTCACAGTACTAACTTAAGCATCGAAGTATTCCCACCAGGTAATTCCCCGGGAATCTTTCCTTCCATCTCCTCAGGTGTCGTTCGTTGCTAGCAATGAGCCAATCAACAGTCAGTTAGGAATACCCGGATCGTACTACATCAATTACCTTACTTTTTATTACAATTGAATAATTTTCGAAAATACTCAACTTACCATTTGATACGGCAATCGTCGAACTCATTTTCATTCTCTTCTAGTTTTCTTTGTTCTCTGATCCTTTCGTAAATCCCTCGATTTTGACTGTTCTTTGTTTTATATTATTTCTATTCGCTTTTAGGTTTCGGTTTTCAGAGGCA
Organism: Nelumbo lutea; assembly: GCF_056320005.1. Taxonomy (NCBI): domain Eukaryota; kingdom Viridiplantae; phylum Streptophyta; class Magnoliopsida; order Proteales; family Nelumbonaceae; genus Nelumbo; species Nelumbo lutea. The sequence goes on from NC_142684.1 coordinate 124,646,185, forward strand.
TAGAAAATTGTAGGGAAGGTTGCGATGGAGCAAATAAGAATGAAGAAAGCCCTAATTCTGTAATAGAAGATGAGCCCGAATCAAAATTGTCTCCATCTCGGCAGACTTCAAGGACGCCGTTCACGAGCCTCAGCCAGGTCGATGTAGACCTCGCACTCTCTAGGACCCTACAAGAACAGGTACGGTCGACTCTTATTTATTTATTTGATCTAAATCAGAATCCGATTTTTTTTTTTGGGTGGGGGTTTATTTATATTCATCGCCTCTCTTCATTCTTAGTGGTTTAATTGCAAATTATCTTTCAATTAATGGTTATTTGTTTTGGTTTGTTGTCGATTGTCTTTGAAAGTCATTCTGTTTACGGTGGATTAACTTGCATTTTCAATTGACTGGTGGTGGTTGGATATGATATAGGAACGAACATATATGATGCTGAGAATGAATAGTGGTGAAGGGAGTGATTATGGAAGTTCAGAGAATGGAAGTTATGTCTATGAAGATGATGTTGATGATCAAAACGAGGAAGAGAATGTAGAGATTGATGCTGATGAAGATGCATTCGATGTCCATGCACGGGTTGATGCTGGGGATAACAATCAGGTGCAAAAATGAACTCGGCGTGACTCCTCCCACTTCCCCTTCCCTCACCACTGCTACAATTAGGCGTTCTCTCTGCCGACACCAAACCAAGAAACGAACCTAGTGACTAGGTCTCATCGTGGAAGAGTGGATTTTAAGGTAGGTTGTGGGTCTTTAGGAGACGCTATATGACGGTAAAGATTCTATTTTCTGAAGATCATCGTAGTTGCCGCTCTCCCCCACTACAAATACTTCTCTTTTGAATACGGAGAAGTTTGAGAGAGCGGTTCGACAGCTGAGAAACCCCCCTAATTTTTCTTCCAGATAAATCTCTTGGTCGGTCTTCGGCAGTTGTAATTGGGAAGAAGAAATCAGCAGTGGAACTAGAGAGTGATTTCAAAACCATAAAAACAAGAGAGAGGTAGAAGGCCGTATTTGGACATTCTCTCTCTCCTTTTCTCTGATTTATTTTGAAAATTTAAAAAAGAATAAAGGTAAAATAGTCTTTTGCTTTATTGTTAGCAAATATTAAGGGGCATTAGGGGAAGTATTAGTCAATTGTCAAAAACAGTAGAGTTAGCGTTAGCTAATTTTTAAACAGTAAAAGTATACTTAGTCAATTAGAAATTTTCCCTTACTATTTTTATGAAAAATTTCCAACCTGTACTTTGGGCCTAATGCCACTTTGGCCCACAAATTTTAAAATGTGATAATTCAATACCTGAACTTTCAAAACATGACAATCTATTACTTGCTTTTAAACTAGTTGTTAATCAGTCATTAAGTGGCATTTGAAAAAGACACAAATGCCCTTTAAATGTTATTTAATTTTTTTTATTAACCATCTAAACGTTGACAAAAAGTTAATAGTCCTAAATCCTTGCCTTTTCCATTCAAGAAAGTTGGGGTCACGCTGAAATGGGCATTTTGGTGACCCCAACTTTCTTGAATAGAAGAGGCAAGGACTTGAGACTGTTAATTTTGGGTCAATGTTTGGATGGCTAATAAAGAAAATTAAATAACACTTGAAGGGCGTTTGTGTCTTTTTCAAATTCCACTTAACAGCTAGTTAACGACTGAATTGTCACATTTTAAAAGTTTGGATACTGAATTGCTGCATTTTAAAGTTTGGGGACCAAAGTGGCACTATGCCCAAATACAGGGTACTAATCGGGAATTTTTCCTTGTTTTTATAATTAATGTTGAATATTAATTGCTAATTAATATTTATCAATTAAATCGATTTGGATTATAAATTACTAATTATTAATTAATAATTAATATATATTAATTAAATCAATTAGATTTACTAATTAATTATTGTTATTATAAATAATAATCACTATTATTAATTACTAATTAGTAATTAATAATTAATGTTTATTAATTAAATCAATTTGGTTTACTAATTACTTAAATATTAATAACGATTATTATAATTAATAATAATGAAAAATATGGAAAAGCCACAATAATTATGAAAATGAACATTAACTACAAATCAATTCTGAATAATATTTTGGAATTAATGAAATAATACTGAAAAAGTAGTTTTAATTAATTTTTAGTAATTATTGAAAATAAGCTGGGAATTATTAAAAATTTTGATTAAATTTTTATGCGGAAATTATTGAAAATAACTGAAAATTTTTGAATAATAATTGAAAATGAAAAAATTTACTATAAATTATCCAAAAATTGCTGAAAATTAATGAAAAAATACTGAAAATACTAAAAATGTAATACAATTTTAAAAATGAATCGAAAACTATTAAAAAACACTGAAAAGGCATAAAGAAGTAAAAATTACTAGTAAAATTATTGATATCAGTAATTTACTGATATAAATGAAAATTTTCAATATTAATTTTTAATTTTTGTATGGAATGAATTAAATATTACTATTATTATCTAAAGTTGACAATAATTGTTTTAGAAAATTATTTCAATTACAATAATTAAAATATCAATTGATTCTAACATTTTCATTAATTAATTATTTATAAATATAGAAATTTTTGAAAATTACTTTATTCATATCAATGATCTTTAATATTTTTTTTACAAATTTCTTAATAAAAATTTATAAATTTGGTAATTTAAGTTAGTGAAAATTAAATTATAAAATTTTCAATTATTCGAATAAATAGAATTTAAATAGTGAAGAATTTAAATATTATGTTATATTTATTTCATGATTATTGTATTTATTATATTTTTGTTATAAATTTATTTTCAATAATTCTGCATTCTCACTATAAATTATCAATAATTATTGGAGACTAAACTATTATTATTTATTGGAGATTAGACTATTAATTTAGTTGAAATTAAGAGTATTCATGGATCGGGTTGGGGAGTTGGTCACTTGGAACCGATCGACCATTAGTTAAAACCAGCCAACTCTGGTTGTATCAATTTGGATTAGTTTTCGATTTAGTCGGTTGGTTCAAAAGATTTAAACTTAAAAAATAAATTTAAGTTTTAAAAAGTATGGTGTTATTATTAAAACATTAAATTTATAATATAAAATATTTTAGACTAAGAAATATGGGAATTTTCTCACTTCCCCATGTTAAAAATTATATTTAAAATAATTATTTTAAATATAATTTTTAACATGGGGAAGTGAGAAAATTCCCATATTTCTTAGTCTAAAATATTTTATATTATAAATTTAATGAAAATACTAAAAATGCAATACAATTTTAAAAATGAACCGAAAACTATTAAAAAACACTGAAAAGGCATAAAGAAGTAAAAATTACTAGTAAAATTATTGATATCAGTAATTTACTGATATAAATGAAAATTTTCAATATTAATTTTTAATTTTTGTATGGAATGAATTAAATATTACTATTATTATCTAAAGTTGACAATAATTGTTTTAGAAAATTATTTCAATTACAATAATTAAAATATCAATTGATTCTAACATTTTCATTAATTAATTATTTATAAATATAGAAATTTTTGAAAATTACTTTATTCATATCAATGATCTTTAATATTTTTTTTTACAAATTTCTTAATAAAAATTTATAAATTTGGTAATTTAAGTTAGTGAAAATTAAATTATAAAATTTTCAATTATTCGAATAAATAGAATTTAAATAGTGAAGAATTTAAATATTATGTTATATTTATTTCATGATTATTGTATTTATTATATTTTTGTTATAAATTTATTTTCAATAATTCTGCATTCTCACTATAAATTATCAATAATTATTGGAGACTAAACTATTATTATTTATTGGAGATTAGACTATTAATTTAGTTGAAATTAAGAGTATTCATGGATCGGGTTGGGGAGTTGGTCACTCGGAACCGATCGACCATTAGTTAAAACCAGCCAACTCTAGTTGTATCAATTTGGATTAGTTTTCGATTTAGTCGGTTGGTTCAAAAGATTTAAACTTAAAAAATAAATTTAAGTTTTAAAAAGTATGGTGTTATTATTAAAACATTAAATTTATAATATAAAATATTTTAGACTAAGAAATATGGGAATTTTCTCACTTCCCCATGTTAAAAATTATATTTAAAATAATATATATATATATTTGGGTCGGTTCGACTTTGGTTTCTTTACAAATGGCCAAATCAAAACTGACCCAACCTGGTCAGGTTGGGGAATTGCTAAACCAAAGCCAATCGAAAATACTAGAAAACCAACTCAGGTCGAGTTGGTTTGAGTTGTTTAGTTTGATCAATTTCATCGGTTTGATGAACAACCCTAATTGAAATTAATTATTATTATTTTTGTATTACAAAAAATTATTAAAAAATAGTATATAATATATAAATAATTATTAATCTTTAAAAAATTAAAATATAAAACAATGGTATATTCTTATGTATTTCTATTATTATAAAACAATGATCTAGCCGAAATTATATATATATATATATATATATATATATATATATATATTAATGGCTTGATTATGGGGTATTAATAAGATCAATATAAGCGAACAATATTAAGAATAAAAAATATGATTGCTTTGATGAATGGTAGGATTAAGAATATGGTTTCTTCACCATTCAATATATACTAGAGGTTCCTCGGCAGAGGCAGTCCAAAAACATCTCTTTTTAATTTGTCATACTTTAATCATTGTCATGACAACTTTCCAAGATGCACGTAAACACTTACTAGTGTAGAGTAAATGTTAAAAATCCAACCAATAGAATTTCGGCTTCTCTTCTCCTTGCAACCTCATTAGACCCAAGGGATAAAAATGGTAAAAGGTTAAAAATTAGCAACTTATCTGAAAAAATAGATGAGGCAAAAGGAGTAGGGATACATTTTAATAAAAAAAATATGAATAAGTGCACTTAACCAAAAAAATTGACCTAAAAATCCAACAGGACCTTAATCGAACTCATGTGGGATGTGACGTGAATGCCACATACATCGCATTCCGTTACAACTCACCTAAATTTAATCCTTGATTTACGGAGATTATAAACAATTAATTAACTAATTATAATATACTATAATTAAAATTGGCGATGTATCTAACGGAGGATCCGTTTGATTAGCAGTCGGAATGGAACCGTGATTTGACACGGTTGGTTGGTTTGATAAATTTGGTTAATTTCACAGCGACACAGGCAGAGTCGGGTTGTTTTAGGGTTAATAAACCCGAGAATAAGCATTATTGTCATTCATCCTTTTGTTTTTGTTTTCTTTTTTCTTTTTTATATGTATAGCAGTTTTTTAGTTTTCTTTTCCCTTTTCTTTCCTCGATTTGTTTTATGGTGTGGGGTGTAAGTTGATAGGAAAGACTGAGGGGGAAGTTGATGAAATGATATGTTGGGGTTGAAGTGGACATGGTCAGAAATTGGTGACAATAACATAGTTGAGCGTCCATTCTATACTTGGTTTATTCCCCGCAACCTTTGATTTTCTCCACATGGTACATGTGAATCAAAAAGGTCTCTATCTATCAAATACAAAGTTTCGCTCCCTATATTGAGGACTCACATGCCTCAGGGCTGATAGGGGTGATCAACTCCCACATCCACATGCTATGTTTATGAACTTTCTTCCAACAAATTTCATTTTAGCAGTTAACCGGTAGCTCACATGGTGACTTACTTAGGCCATGTTTGGGAGTGTTTAAAATTAAGTATTTATTTGAGTTAGGACCACATCATTAAGCATTTATTGGTTTTTGGGAAATAAATCTGAAATAAGTGTTTATTTTAAAAATAAAGACTTATTTTTTAAACCCAAATTTTCAACTTTTTTCAAGTGTTTATATAATAAGCACTTATTTAATTTTTTTTCTTCCAAAATTATCAGTAGTTGAATTTTAAAATACTACTTATAAAACTGTCCCTAGTTAAATTTTATAAAAGTACTTTTGTAAAAGTGCTTTTAAAAAAGTACTTTTACAAAAGTACTTCTGTAAAGTGCTTTTATAAAGGTAAGTACTTTTATTAAAGTACTTTTGTGAAAGTGTTTTTATAAAGGTATTTTCAAAAAAATGCTTTTGTAAAAGTACTTTTATTAAAGTGCTTTCGTAAAAGTACTTTTATAAAAGTACTTCCGCAAAAATGCTTTTATAAATATATTTTAATAAAAGTACTTTCATAAAATTGCTTTGATAAAAGTATTTTCCTAAAAGTACTTTTATAAAATTTGAAAGAAAATGAAGGATAAATTAGTCACAAATGCTTATTTAAGTGCTTATTGGAGAAAAAGACTATCAAACGCCCAATACGAAATAAGTGTTTTTTCTTTTTAAATAAGCACTTGAAAAAGTTGGGTGCCAAATGCAAAAAGTGTTTATTCAAATAAGCACTTGTTTTTAAGCACTTATTCAATAAACACTCCCAAACATGGCCTTAGTGTCCCTTTATCCATCTGTAAGCGTGGGTTCAAATTTGTCCAACTGCTCAACCCAGAAAATCTTGAATGGACAATTTAGCAATTTTACATTCATCATCAATTACATTAGTAGGCCAATAGGAGTGATCCTTTTGGCTTAGGTGCAACTTTTAAGAGTAGAGTTGGTATTTCAGTTCGTTGGTTGTGTTTCCCTTCCATTCACCTTGTGTGATAATCAAAAGTTCTATGGTGATGCACATTTCAAATTTGCATACTGATTTAGTTTACTTTTCTTGTGAAGCGTCAAGGGGTCTAATATCTAGCTATTGGATCTGCTACTCACAAAAGAATGCTATCAATACTTACCCATAAGGCATTAGATCCGTTCATTTGGAGCATCTCCTCTATTTTGTGGTTTGTCACTTTAGTTCTAGTACCTGAACTTTCAAAACATGCCAATTCAATACCTGCAGTTAGTGGACTGCCAGTTATGCACATTAGGGGATGACATATGAGAATTAAATATTTTGAAAATGACAAAATTATCCTTCAAAACATTGTTCATTATCTTCTTCCACAAAAATAAGACATTATTCATGTGTATCATGTTCTGCTCATCATCATGAGCTGCAACCACTTCCTCAAGAGGATCCTGTTAGTTAGGGCCTCGATGTTGTTCTTCAATCCTCCACCACCTGAGTGGCTTCGTCTCCTCGCTCACATCCCCAATCTAGCGGCAGAAGGAAAGCAAGCAAGGCCCGAAATCCTTCCATCCACCACTTTACTCAGAAGCCCCTCATCCTTGGCAATAACATCATCATCGTCCCTTGGTGGTTGTGCATTTGGCATCGTAGTCTTCGCTAGAGGGAAAATCGAAGAACCCAAGCGACTTAATCCTCCATCCAAGCGGCTTCATTTTCCCAACCGTACTGGTACCTTGGTCGTAAAGAAGGGAATGGTCACGATCTGTTTCATCTTGCGCCAGTGCTCTTCCTAGATAGTGAACACCATGTCTTGGCCCTCCTCCATGAAGATATCGAAGACCACATTCTGGGTTCGTGAACTGAACTCAACCCCTTCAGTGTGTAGGAAGATGTCATCGAACTTCTTGGCTAAGTCGGTCAAATTGCAGTGGCTTAGGTTATCTCCAAATTGGAGCCAGTTACCGAAGACTGGGACGAGCAGGAGACTTGGAAGGAGCTTGAAGCGTTTCTTGCATAGTTTAGAGATGGTGATAGCTAGGACGATGGCAAAGAAGAGGGCTACGAGGGCTTTTTTCAAAGAGGAGGCGATCCATCGTTGCAAAGGTGTCTAATGTTTAGGAAGAAGTGGTTGTGAGGTGTCGGAGTTGGGGTGGGTCGACTTTTCTAGGTGAGAGGACCAGAATTGAGTGGCTGTAATGGTGACGGGAAAACGTTCCCGAGCATGTGGAGATGGTGGACATGGTTGATGCCTTGATGGAGTCAGATTTACCGGTAGTTGTTGAGTGGTAGGGAGAGAAAAAACGAGGAAAACTAGTTCTGGTGATGGTTGATAAAGAAAATTAGATGACAGGGCATTTGTGTCTATGACAGTTAATGATTAACAATTTTATACTAAATTGACATGTTTTAGAAGTCAAGGTATTGGATTGACACATTTTAAAGTTTAGAGACTAAAGTGATACTAAATTCAAAGTACAAGGTAGTAATCCCAAAATTTCCTATTTCATATAAAGATGTTTCCCATCATTCCTAATTCTCTCTACCCACAAACCATTACCACATTCATACTAGTTCAACTTCTATCATGCGAGCAGCCCCTTACAACCTTACATTGAGAATATCTGGCATGAAATAAATCACATAAATATGAAAATATTCCCAACGTTGTAAAGGTTGTTGGAATGGACTTTGCCTTACGTACAAACCATTACCACTTAGCATGCTCAGTTCATACCCGCTACCATCGTTGCCGTGTATTGTGAAATCTCAAATGGATGTGGGGAACAGTTTATCCGGCCCAGGGAATATTTGTCGATTATAATCCGCCCTTCCTAACCCTGAAGTTCAGTATTTTTTTTTGGTAACACTAGCGTTTAGTATTTGATGGTATCTGCCCACCGTAAGTATTAAGTTTTTCTACTTATCAGAAAAATAAAAAGAGTATTAAATTTGTTCAAATTCAAAATCGGATTTCCTGCACTCGGATGGGTTTGTGCAGGGTGCACTTCCGATCAAAATCGAACACATGTTTATTTAAGCACCCTATGAAAATACATGTTTACTTAAGCACCCAATGCATATGTGCTGAGAAAATTAAAGAATAATTCTTTTCGGCTAGTTTTAAATACCACAATTTTTTTAAATTATCCCTATGTTTTAATTAATTGACAAGCTATACTTTTACTGTTTAATTATTATCTTAAATCACTCTTATTGTTTCGGATAATTGATTAATTTTACATTTGTTAGTATCTATTAATGTTCCATCAAAATTTATACACACATGACATTACATGACATATAAAACTTTTTAAAAGCCCAATAATACCCTTCATCCCTCTGCCTATTCCTTCTCTTTTCTCTCTTTTTACCCTCCCTCTTCTCTACCATCGTAGCAAGGTGTCAACCGGATCAACCGGAAGTCGCCATTATTAGCTGAGTACATCAAGCGTAAAACTCTCAGATAAATCAAATGTTTTCTCTTTTGGAGTCATGTTGCTGTAGTTGATTACTGGGCGTCGACCATTGCTTACACGGGCTTTAGAAGATGGCAACTATGACACTTATGTTGATCCATGGTTAACAACTGATTATGACCAGAAAGAGATGGCACGTATCGACCCTTTTGATACTGATGGTGCAACAATGGGAGAAAACTAAAACAGGGGTGGCGTGATGTGGAGATTAAAGACTCCTTTCTTGGATCTGGGTCTAAACGTATAACCCTCGTGAGAGAAGCTCCCTTGATTGCCCACGTGGTATGGTATGAAAAGCCAGCGGCGGGAGAAAAAATGGATAAGAGTTGGGGTTCTTTTTTATTGAGTTTTTTGAGCATTCAGAGAAGAGAATTCAAATCAAAAGAAACTGCACCATTTTCGGTGGTTTAGTCCAGAAGCCACCACTGCCTCCGCCATTTTTGAAATAAATAAAGCCCGAGAAATTAGTACAATGCATTGTTGAAATGGAGACAGAAAATAGAGATTCAGGCAGAGACGGAGATAGAGGTGGAGATGGAGATAAAACACGGAGACAGAGGTGGAGCTAGAAACAGAAACGAAAATAGAGACAGAGATAGAGACAGAAACCGAAACAGAGAAAAATAAAGGAGATGGAGGCAGAGATGGAGATGGAAACAGAAAATGGAGAGAAGATGAAGATGGAGCAGCAGTATGCTTCCTATCTTTCTGAAAATTTTCATCAGTTGGTTTTATTTTGAAAATTTGAAAGATGTTAAATGGCAAATTTGATATTTTATTTTTTCCATTAATACTTAATAAGATGTCAATTGTCATAAACAGTAGGGGTGATGTAACACAATAACTAAACAGTAAGAATAAACTTAGTCAATTAACTAAATCATAAGAGTAGTTTAAAAAAAAGTGAAAAGAAAAAAAAAAAACTCAGTTCAAATGAAAGAAGAGCCTCAACCAAAGAGACTAAAAAGATGCCATTAACTATTGCAGGAAATTATTTTGTTCAGTCACCATTTCTTCTTCTTTGGATGCCATTAACACAGACCCTCTCGTTTTTGTTTACCCTTCCCCTTCCTTACATTCCTCGCCTATAGCTTTCAAACCTTACAAGATGACAGAATTTTTGGAACATTTGTTTCATGTCTGACCTCATTCTACCTGAGTGAATCTTCCCTTGACGAATCCCAATCTAAGACCAGCAGAAATCTACTTCGGGTCATTAAGCTAGACAAAAATTACATTCCAAAGGTTTCAGAACTGACCACTGGAATCGGTTGCTTCGAGATCATAAATCATGGAATATCAGCAGACTTTTCAAGCTATATATAAAATTTCTTGTGATTGGTTTACTCCTCTTGTCGAAGCTTAGAAAAGAGAGAATTTCCTGCAATGGTTAATGGCGTTTGTAGGGTTTAGTGTCTCCTTTCGGTTGGAGTCCCGACTCTTCACAACTCAAACTGGATTCCTTCCTCATTTCTTTCACTTTTTCTTATTATTTTTAGTATCAAAAGTTTTATGTTAAGACGTACCATTTAGTTTTCTATCCATGCAACTGGGGTCCCCACATGTGAACCATGATAGTATGATGTGCTTGATTTTGATTGGAAGTACATCCCTGCATACACCTATCCGAGTGCAATAAATCCGGTGGATTGATTAATTGGTGTTGTTTATATTGAAAATTATAATATAAATTTTTTAAACTATTCTTATAGCTTAGTTAATTAATTAATTATATCCTTACTGATTATATATTGTTTTAAAGTATCCCTATTGTTTCTGATACTTAAGCATTAATAAAGAATAATAAAATGTCAAATTTATCCTCCATTATTCTTTAAATTTTTAAAATAAAACCCATCTAATCTCTGATTTCAGTGCACAGAAACCATTAAACTTACCTCAAAATTTCACTCAAATTTTTCCTCATAGACTTTTTCAATCTCCACCACCCCCCTATTCTTTCTCCACAATCACTGTTGAAACTAAACCAGAGCAGCCACCAATCCCCACCGTTACAGTGAAGGCAGCAGTTGCTGGAGAGTTCTTTCTCCACAATCACTGTTGAAACTAAACCAGAGCAGCTACCAATCCCCACCGTTACAGTGAAGGCAGCAGTTGCTGGAGAGTTCTTTCTCCACAATCACTGTTGAAACTAAACCAGAGCAGCTACCAATCCCCACCGTTAGTGAAGGCAGCAGTTGCTGGAGAGAATGGAGATGGTGGTGTCAACGGGGTGCTCGACAAAAGTTCCAATTCCTTTTGGGTCTTGAGGACCACAAAGTGGAATAGGGCCTCAGGTCCAAAGGTTCAATGGATAATCTCCTTCTCTCCGTGATCTTGAATGGGAAGTCCCATGGCATCTTAGGAAGAAATCCTTGTAGCTTCATAGGCGTCCATTGGTATCCAACCCCTAAACCTTTTTCCAACAATTGTCCAAATCCGTTGCAGTAGTAGTTACTAGTTGGTTCTCTCTAACGCCCCCGTTTTAGAAAAATTTTGCATCTTTGTCGTCATCCCCTCCTTGTTCACTCTTTGTTTTAATGCCAGTGAAATCTTGACCTAATCGTTCCAAATCACCACTTGTACATCCATTTGATCAACATGACAAAATACTCATTCTAAACATCAACTAGCAAAGACAACCAATTACGGACCGATTATTAAACGAAACAAACATAAATGACTACTGTGGTGAGATAAATGGAAGATGTAGTAGTAATGGAGCTTACCTATCAAGATTTCAGCCTAAAACGATGCAACAAATTAAAGGATTTCGATCACTCTTCGTTTTGGATTGCTTGAGAGGAATGAACTTCCATGTGTGAGTTGATGACGATTTTGAATAATGGTGGCTACAGTCGGTTCTATTTGGCCAGCAAAGAAGTTTGAGAACAAGGAAGGGTTTACATTTGGTTGAGGATCGAAGAAAGATGGAAGGAAAGATAAATAGAAAGAGGGAGATGGAGAGTCGGAGACGGAGTCAGAGTCAGAGTTAGAGACAGACGAATATGCAGTCAGAGTTGGAATTGGAGTTGGAGATGGAGACTGAGATAGAGACAGAGTCGGGGAGACAGAGATTGAGATGGAGTGGAATCATAAAAGGGCATTTTAGAAATTATAAAAAATGTATCAGTCACCTGATCATATATGAATAGCCTGTGATAAAATAGAAAATTAATGATAAAGGAGGTTCTAGACAATTATCATAAAATATTTAAACATAGTTTAAGACAATATTTAAACAATAAGTATAGGGTTAATCAATTTCGTACAAGATACTTTTAACAAATTTGACATTATACAGAAAACCAACAACAGTATCTGAATCTGTATTCTTACCTTGCAAGGTTTAGAACAGAGACTGCAAAAACAGTACTGTAACTGTGTAACATCCTCCTAAGTCCCCAAGTCCTATCTATCAATCTCTATAATAAAAGACAAATGATCAAATAATTTCTTCAAAGATTACCATCATTTTCCTTTCTATTCTTAACATTTTGTTACATTCCCTTCCCTTTTCCTGTGTCTCTGTCCTCTGTTTTCCTTCTGAGTCTTTGGCAGCCACCGAAACCCCATAAAGCATCAGCTTTGATCACGAACCGTCAGGCGTCAGCAGTCCACCCCACCTCAACACGGTCACGGACCACATGCATCCATGATGATGTCCCTTTGATTTGCTGATAGTCTCCACTTGTCCACTCTCGCTCCACATTACTTATCCATTAAATTGGAAAAGCAACGAGGCATTACAAATATATGCACACACTTTTAAGTAGTACACTAGTCTTGATAACAGTGCTTGACCTTCTTTTCTTCCGATGATTAAATCAAGTCAGAATAGAAAAAGAAAAAATAAAAAGACAAAAGTGAAAATGAGCACGAGAGAATTGTCATTATGCCTTACGCTCCCCCTGGTGGCACTTCTGCAATCGAGAGTTCCTTCAGCCACTCAAATGTGCGACGGTGAGAAATGGCCTGCTTCTTCTTGTGATGCGGCTGACGATGTACAAGAGTTGTATCAATAATCTCTTTCTCGCTCACACTCAATTCCCCACTGCTACTCTTGGCCTTGCTCATAACTACCTCAACTGTACTAACTGAACACTTACAGCTACTCAATTCATCCCAAAATCTCTGTCTCTGCCTCGTTGTTTTCTCTACTCTGACCTCATTAGGACTGTCTCCGCTCCTGTTACCACTGCTCCTCGTACTATTACTACTTGAACTGTTATCGCTTTTGTTTCTATTCCGACGCTTGAGGTCTTGTAACTCAATCTCCGGTGCCCGTACTACACCCACTCGGAAAAGCCTCCATACGGTCGATCTCCGGTCCCGACCACCAATATTTACAGACCGAGCACCAGAACTAGAATACCAAATTTGAGGTTTTGGGCTTGGGTGGGTATGAAAATGGCTGTGCACCCTTGGCTTGTATCTTCTGGCGGTGACTGAGCTGCCGCCCGACAAGTTGTGACTTGTATAGCTATTGCTCCTGCTCACGCTAGACGAAGAACTATGCTCCAAGGACTCTGATATTGAATCGAAACTACTGATCTTCCGGGCATCTTGACGAAATCCGGCCAATCCGCTGTCGGAGCTGACAGAGAGTCGTAAAGGAAGAATCTGGCCTCGAAAGAATAGGTCGTCGGCTGCACACATTTCTGATTCTGTCGAAAGAGAAGCAGCCCATGAACCGAACTCGAAGTCTTCTTCGGTTTCATCAAGAGCTATAATCTCATGATTTGAATGCTTCTCTCCTTTGATTTCCATGCGCGGTAGATCACAGAGTGACAAAACTTCTGCTGCTTCCTCGTCGGAATTCAAACCCCCCCATTTTAGGTCACTGCCATTTCTCCCCATATCTACAACTGAAGACCGAGTTCCCTCAACAATAATACAAACCCAATTGCCTTCTCTTCCAGTAAATATGTAAATAAAGTAAGGAAAGATTGGAATTTATAGAAAGAGGAGAAGATATTTCATATTAATTTGAACCTCTCCAGTGATGTGGGTTGTGGGGTGCTTTTAAAATGAAAGATGGAGACCTGCTGTGTAGCTGTAGACTGTAGTCGACCCAAATTTCTACTTTTTGTCTTGTTTGGAAGGTCGTGACTCGTGGAATTAGAAATTTAGATTATTACTAATAACCATAGGAGTGACGATCAGCCCAGAAATAAAAACGGTAGTTGCCGCTGGCCGCTGCCAAGCCTGCTGATATTAGGTCTCTGGATCTCCTGCCCTGATAACTCTGCCCACACACTATCCCGTGAGTTGGAAATGTCTCCCCCTGCATAATACTATACAGAGGTTGAGATGTTCTCCATATGTGATTGAGATAAACGTGGGCAGAATTTGTGTGAACAGGAGATCCGGACTCTGCAATTAGATTATGAGTGACGTACTTCCTGAATAAAAGGGAGAATGACGGATTTTTCGTTTACCTTTTAGTTTTTAAGTACTTTCAATATTTTGAAATTCTTTGCGTTCGGTTTTCATTCTTTCCTTTTATTTTTCGTGATCAAGTTCAAAATTTCAAATGTTTGGTCACGTACACAGCCTGTTAAGAAAGACGTTTTATTTTTTTTTTAATTTTTCTATCAATGAATGGCGAGGTCTCGGTGTGTGTAAATTGTTTTTTTTTTTTGAAAAAGGGTGTGTGTTAAATTGTTAATCGTTAATTGTTAAATACGTCTTTTTTTTTTTTCTATTTTCAAAGAAGGATGTGTATACAACTTGTCAAAGGGCTTACAATGTGATTTGGTGGTTCTTTTTTTCAAATACATGATGCATGATATATGCATGTGGCGAATAAGAATAACAATAGCTAAGGACCCACATCCCTGTTACTATGTGATTAGATCAAACTATTAATAATAAAATAGATCTTAATTGATGATTCTCGTTTGTCTTTCAAACAGGATTCTTGATGGATGCGTCGCAAACATCCAAACATATGACCTTCTTTGGGCACTGTTGATTAGCAATGTCAAGACTCAAGACGGCCGACACTGTGTGCTTCCAAATTCCAACAGAGGAGACAAAGGCTACCATATTGGATGCATTCAACTAGCCAAAGGAGAAGTGCTGCTAGTCCTTCCTGCTCCACCATTTACCACAAAATAAAGGAAAAAAAAAAATCAGACACGGTTGAAGCCGCACCGACAAGGCGACAATGCAACGATGGAAGCAAATTAGGAACAGAGGTGAAGCAGGGTTTTTGTTCAAACTTCTTGAGTTTCTACTTCAGAATTTCTAAATCAAAACATGGGAAAAACTTGTGTCGGAAGTTCTTATCTTCCATTCGGACCAATGAAACAATGAATTTCCATTTAACTTGTATAACTCTTCACCAAGTTCTCATTGTAGACGACCCAGAGTGTACTGTAATGTTACAACCTATACTTAGGCTTCTAGAGGTCTGTTTGGTGACAAGTTTTCTGGCTCCTCACCTCCCAATTGGCTTGGTGAAGCTTTGTCAAGTCCCCTGTGTTTGTCTACTGGGTAGTGGTCCTGTTGTGTGTCTGTTGTATTATTTGCTTTTTCTCTTTTCTCAGTAAGGAGATTTGTAAAATCATTAGGCAAAGTTTTGGGGAGTGCGACATTTGCCTAAAAAAATTTTAAAATCAAAAGAAAAGGCTAGACATAGGTTAGAAACGTGTTTGAGGAAAATAACCTCTTGTTTTCCCTCAAAATTTGGACTATTTCACTCTTATCAGAAATAAAAATAAACAGGGCATCTATTTCCATTTGAGGACGGGAGACTGTTGGGATGGTTTCTTTGAAAATGATCCAAGCTGGAGCAACTGATGCTTCATCCTCACCAAAGTAGTACAGATGAAGATCATTCACGCACGAAATGTTCCATTTCCTTTTAACTTGTCCAACTCTTAACTAATTTCTCATTGTAGTAGACCCAGAGTGTATAGTAGGTCCTGTAATGTTGTACTTGTAGCCTATCCTTTGGCATCCAGAGGTCTGTTTGTTGACAAGTTATCTGGCTTTTCTCCTCCTGATTGTCTTGGTGAGGCTTTGTCGCTTAGTCGAGCCCATTGTGCTTGTCTGTTGGGTAGTGGTCCTGTTTTGTGTTTGTTGTATTGTTCTGCCTTTCCTCTTTTCCTAATAAAGAGATTCGTAAAATCATTCGGCAATGTTTAGTGGGGAGAATGACATTTGCTTTTGCTTAAAGAAAAGGCTAGACAAAAGGTTAGAAACATATTTTTTTGCAAAATAACCTCTTGTTTTCCTCCAAAATTTGGATTATTACATACACTCTTATGAGAGAAAAAAAAAAGCATCCTCTATTAAATATGGAGGATGTGATAATAAATACACCCTCTATTAAACATGAAAAATACACTGTGAAAACTCAACGTATGAAATGTAAACAAACTTCGAAGTGATTGGTTAAAAAATTTTGCCCAACTCAACTCATACTCATCAACTAAGGTCGCTGTTGCCAAATTTGGATTCGCCTTTGTTCATTAATTCAACTAAATGTTTGATTATATTAAGTTTATTGAAGGTACCAATTAATATGGAGGTTGAACCAAAACAAGTTACATGGTCTATAAAACAAACAAACAGAACAAATAAATAAATAAAACAGATTATGGAAAAACCTCTTTTAATTTGCCTTTCATATTAATCTTTCTTTCCCCTTTAAAAAAAGTCTGTTTCAATTTGATAAATTAAAGTGAATCTCAGTTTTCGTTTTTATTAGATATTCGAGCTCATACTTTTGCAGTGCCTTTTAGAAAAAAACTAGTCACCGATCACCGGCTATTTCAATTTGATAAATTAAATTAAAGTGAATCAGGTAATTTTCTGAAAAATGATATATGCAAGGCTCGGAGGCCACTCCGGTCACCGGCTCTTTCAAGAATGAAGACTTGGCCAGGTCACGTTAAATGGCTCTAAAAGTGGGTTTTATTCGTTTTTAAGGGTGGGGTAAGGGTATTTTAGGCTGTGTTTGGTTTAAAAGAGAAAATAGGGAAATGAATGAAAAGGTAGGAAAACCTTTACAAACCTTAATAAATATTTTGACAAAGCGAGACCGAATCTAGTAGGTACAACAAATTAAGTACATGAACGCTTGATAAATATTTTGTCAACTACCAAAAGTGGGTATTAATCTTTTTCAATGGTAGGCTGGGGGTATTTTAAAAGATGGGTGTCAAAAAAAACTTCTAAGTACTCATTAACCGTGCTTTCAACGTTATGCCTACATGATCTCAACTGGCTTAAAGCGTGGAAATCAATCATATTTTATGTATTTCGTTGAACACTAATTTCTTCGAGTGTTTTTTGACAATCATAAAAACCTTTCCTAAGTTTTGGCTAAAACAAAAACCTCCCCTGTATTATCAATAAATTGATAGTCGCGCCTCCCTTTGTCATCTGTTCAATAAAGGAGACAAATAAGCTACAAAATTGCTTCCACTACACATTATTATTCATTTTTATTCTAAACAACTTAAATTTTATATTTATTCTTCTAGGGATGGGTTCACTCATCGATCGATGCAATGTTGCTTACTTTACATCAAAATTGTTTGAACACACGGGGTGGTTCAATTATGGTTTTAAAAAATGACCTGGAAATGAAATCGTTTTGGCCATTAGTTTTTGGGTTGACAATTCGACAGTTTGTTACGAATGGACAGTCTATTTTAATAATAAAAGTTAAAAAATATATATAATTAAAAATAAAAAATGGCTAAGAACCGTTGAATGGGTCAACGGTTTGACTGCCCTAGTCAACAAGTCATTGATCGATTCAATAGTTTTTGGCCAGGGATCGGGTTCGGGTAAAATGGAACTAGTTGCCTGGACCAAGGTTCAAAATATCGATACACCTGATATGCCGGTGTTTTTTTTTATTTTTTTTGCCAACTGGTTCAGGGGGAGCCGGTTTAGGTCTTCACCACAACCTGAACCGATCAGATCACCGATACACCCACTGTAGGGAGGTATCGATGGAGTGTCGAAATGATACATATCGGCCAATACCGATCAATACGTGTCGATACTTTGAACCTTAGCCTGGACAATTCTTGGGCTGAACAATCTGACCATTTAGGTCAACAATGGTTCAAAAACCATGGGTTCAGTCATTGTTGAATGGTCCGACCATCCGGGTCCGCTTGATTGTGTGCTCTTTGAACTTCTTGGTGTAACCGATCTCTGCTTATGATCTCCTATGGGTGAACATTACATGATTTCCCAAGTTTAAGAAGTTTCAGGAATGGAAAGTGAAACAAGGAGAAGAATAATAAAAGGGTAAAGTACACCTCAAAAATAAGGTAAAAGTGGCATTTAAAAAAAAAAAAGTGCAAAGCATCAACATTTTGAGTAAGACCAAGTAACTAGCTATTTATTCAAAACTACAAGGGAGGTTTTTGTTTTAATCAAAGTTTAAATCTCATAAACTATTCCTACTGTTTATGAACAAACTGTATTCTTTTACATATTGTTTTAAATTATCTTTAAGTTTTCTAACAATTTACACGAAAAAATGAAATATCAAATTTATCCTTCATTATTCATCAAAATTTCAAAATAAAACCCAAGTGACTGTGTAGACTGATTTGTGCAAAGTACCCATCCTCTCCCACCGCCACCAGCTTTCACATTCATCGCCTCTGCCATGACAAATAGCAGCTTTCACATTTGTGCTCTGTCTCTCTCTCTCTGAAAAGCTTCTACTCTTATATTGTCTGTTGAACCAACTTCCGGGTTTAGTTTCTTCTACTTCTTCATATTTTCTTCTACTCTGAAAAGCTTATTTATCAGCCATCTATCTTTATTACTTTTTTAACTGACTCAAGAAGCAATCTGCACCAGAGCTCTCTTATCAAGCTACTCCAGAGCTCACACGCCCTGTGGGATCCCACCTCGTTCATGAGTCAGGCTCGGGCTTGGCTTTTGGCAAAATTTGAATGGCAGTCGGGTCCAAACCCGACCTGTGAGGAGGTCCTTGTGCGGCTGGATTACGGTATTATGCTGTAGTCTCGTCTGCTCTCCCCGCCGGTTTCTTCCCTAACAACTCTTCGCCTCTTCTATTCCCTTTTACCCTCTGTTCTCCCCGCCTGTCACCGTCAACCTCTACCATCATTAGCCTGCGTTGTCGTCTTCCAAAACGAGCTACGCCCAAGTCGTCCTTGCAAGTTGCAACCAACTGGCGCCTCTCTCTCTCGGTATCTCCCGTTCTGCTGGTTTTCTTCTACCATCAGAGAGAAGCCATAGAGAAGACATCTTTAGCCAAGTTCCCGATACCTCAGCTTCATTTTTTATGTTATTTGACAAGTTTCTCTTAGCTTGAGCCACATTAATTGCAACCCAATGTCTTTTCTCCCACTCTTTTAACCAAGTACAACTGCTTTTGATTCTACATTACGCCTGAAAGTAGATATTACAGGGTTTGAGATTTTGCTGAAGAAGGTAAGTCGACGAGACTAGTCGGACCTAATTCAATTCATTTATACCTCCACACTCCAGTACTCCACCTACAGCCTCTTGACGAAGAGGAAAGATGCCAGGCTTCACCAAAATGTTGATTCAGCAGCGGCGTCTCCGTCACCTATCAAACATTGTCTCGTATATCCGCTTTGCTCATTCGAAGCCCCCAAAACCTCCATCCCCTCCGACACCGCCCAAACCCCCTTAAAAGCCCGTTTCGTTTACCTTTCACGATGAAACGTGGGAAGATCCCTACAGCTGAATGTCAAACCTGAGCGGTGAAGTGACCATGTGCCATATGGACGTTTACATGGAGCAGGAAGAGAAGTATACAGAAGCTGTCGTGTCCGGCTCTGATCGCCTCCAACGTAAACTTCAGTCCGAAATGGCCAGTCGCATGACACCCGACCTCTCCTTTCCGCCCGTCCGGTGGGGTCCCTGGTGAGTAACTCCTTCATCACCTTAATCACATTAGCTTCAATTCATTTTCTGCTTGTATTTGTTTAAGAGACTGAATGGTTATATACTATGCCATTCTGAGACGCAAGAAGCAATCTGCTCCAGTGCTCTCTTACCAATGTCAAAAAATAAAGGACCCAATATTTGTAACAAAGGTCTGAACACACTCGGACAGTAAGACAATATGACCACAGGCTTCTGCGACTTCTGCTCTCCTCCTCGTTTTAGCCTCGTATCCTACCTTTGCCTATTGAATACATAACCATACATGTACCTTCTTGGGCTATTAATTAGCATTACCGCTACTGCTGGATAAGGACGTTGCGCGCTCCTAATAAAAATCCCAAGTTAATGGATTGACTTGGTCAGCTAGCTATTTGTTAAAGTTCTGTAATTTCAGTTTCTTCTATTTGTTATGGTTTGAATTTGTCAAGATCACTTACCTAGTAATTAAGAAAGTTGTTACATGGATCTACTTTGAGTTTGTTTCCTATAATTCAGGTTAGTTAGCTAACATTTAGGAATAAGTTGTTACATGAACTAGTATTTATGTAACCACTATAACTGGAATGAGCAAGCTGAATTATTCTCTCTCAATTGGTCAATCTTTCACCAAAAGAAAGCCTTATTTCTAATTGCCTTAAATCTGATTGGGACCTAACAATTGGTATCAGAGCTACAATGGCATCCAACAAAGAGTGAATTGAAATAATAGAGCAAGTGTTGGGAGGCTTACAGGATGAAGTGCAGCGGCTTGGGCTTGGAATGGGCGATCAAATGCAGCGGATTGAGAAGTCTTTGAGGGCTCTTTCTGATGAGGTTTTCTCCTCAAAGGCATCTCCAACTTCGAACTCAATAGAGTGGGGTCAGTCGCACCGGCACCAACAGGATGAAGTAGACAGCTACCGACTGAACGTTCTTCCCCCTCAAGCCAAAATTGAGTTCCCACGGTTTTCAGGGGATGATCCAACAGAATGGTTCAATCGTGTAGCTCAGTACTTTGAATTTCAGAGAACTCCGGAGGAGCAGAAGGTGAGCTTGGTGACTTTTTACTTGGAGAGTGAAGCGAACCAGTGGTGGTAATGGCTGAACCGGACATACAAAGAGGAAAACCAGTCGGTGACGTGGTCCATGTTTTCTGAAGAGCTTTGGGCTCGATTCGGACCAACAGATGGAGAAGACTTTGATGAGGTTCTCTCTCATGTAAGGTAGACTGGGTCACTTCGGGACTATCAGCAGGAATTTGAGAAATTGGGCAATCGGTACAAGGCTGACTCAAAAAACTCTCATTGGAACATTCATGGGAGGCCTAAAATCAGAAATCGCCGATGGTATTTGCATGTTCAAACCAAAGACTTTAAAGGAGGCAATCGAGCTGACACGGATGAAGAACGAACAACTCGCACGACAACAGAGGTTTGCCCGACCAATTCCCCAGTACTTCTTTCCTACAAAGGCCCCTCAAGGTCTCTGTTTCGGTTGCAACGAGAGGTTCACTACTGGCCATAAATGTTAAGGCCCGCAACTCCTCCTCGAATGCCACACCGACAATCAAACTCATGATGATAGCTATGGGGGTGACAGATCGCTGCTAACCGAGGTAGAGGAGCTAGAAATATCCATGTACGCGATAATGGGGTGGGCCTCATCACGGACTATGCGGATCATAGCTACAATTGGGATGCAAGAGGTAACAATATTAATTGGCAGTGGGTCCAAGTACAACTTTGTGAGTGACTGGATAGCTGATTCCTTATGGTTGCCAGTAGTCCCAACCAAGGCATTTATAGTCCATGTAGCTAATGGAGAGCAATTCCTCTGCCAGGGGTGGTTTGATAAGGTATCAGTAGTCTTACAAGAAATTCCATTTTCACTTACATTTTATTCACTACCATTGGTTGGGTTGGATATGGTTTTAGGAATTCAATGGTTGGAAATGTTGGGGTCCGTAGTTTGTAACCGAAAGCAATTGACAATGGATTTCAAATGGAAAAATCAAGCACACAGGTTGCAAGGAATTCAAAGCGGGCTTCAAGCTACTTCCTTAAAGACTACTACGAAGGAACACCGTCAAGGTCAGATGGTTTTTGCAATTTATGCTCAAGCCTTAGAAGAGTTTCAATGGGATGACGTTCCAAGAGATATGCTACAACTATTAAGAGAGTATGGAGACATCTTCCAAGAGACCACCAAGCTGCCGCCATTAAGGGAAATCAACCATCACATTCCTTTGAAAGAAGGCACACAGCCCATCAATGTTCGCCCATAAAGATATGCTTATTTTCAAAATGCAGAGATCGAGAAGCAAGTGCAAGCAATGTTGGATATGGGAATCATTCGAACTAGTACCAATCCATTCTCCTCTCCCGTTTTGCTAGTGAAGAAAAAAGATGGGTCCTGGAGGTTTCCGATTCCATCCGTAGATGACATGCTGGATGAATTACATGGAGCAGCTTACTTCACAAAACTGGACCTTCGAGCGGGTTATCACCAGGTAAGAGTCCACGCCCCTGATATTCCGAAGACTGCTTTTAGAACTCATAATGGGCATTTTGAGTATCTGGTTATGCTTTTCGGCTTATGTAACACCCCTTCCACTTTCCAAGATGTTATGAACTCTATATTTCGTCCACACCTCTGCAAATTCATATTGGTTTTCTTCGATGATATATTGATCTATAGTCCTACCTGGGACTTACATTTGAGTCATGTTTGCACCACCTTAGACATTTTGAAACATCACAACTTTTTTGTCAAAGCAAGCAAATGCAACTTTGGAAAGCAGGAGCTGGAGTATTTGGGCCACGTGGTGACATCCCAAGGAGTAAAAGTTGGTAACAAGAAAATAGAGGCCATGATAGCTTGGCCGCAACCTACTAATGTGACGGAGCTGCGTGGATTCTTGGGTTTGACAGGCTACTATAGGAAGTTTGTTCGAAATTATGGGTTGATAGCTCTCCCTCTCACTAACCTTCTCAAAAAGGGTTGTTTCAAGTGGAATGAAGAGGCAGAGGAGGCTTTCACCTAGCTCAAACAAGCCATTACGACCACGCCTATCCTTGCCATGCCAAATTTCTCCGAACCATTCATCATTGAAACCGATGCTTTAGGAGATGGAATTGGGGCCGTTTTAACTCAACAAGGTCGATAGCATTCCTAAGTAGAGCATTGGGGATTTCCAAGTGGTCGTGGTCTATTTATGCTAAAGAAATGTTAGCCATAGTAGAGGCAATTCGGACTTGGAGACCATACATCCAAGGGCGGAAGTTCTTTATTCAAACAGATCAAAGAAGCCTCAAATACTTTCTGGATCAACGTGTGGCCACCCCCGAGCATCAAAAATGGGTTGCCAAACTTCTTCGGTATGATTATGAGATTATCTACCGGCCTGGATGTGAGAACTCAGCGGCTGATGCCTTATCTCACCAAGCTGATAATCCTTTGTTGAATCCATTAGTTGTTTCACAGGTGTCTCTATGGGATGATATACAAAAGGCATCAAAAGATGACACGTATTTGTAGAAATTATTCCTGCAGGCATCGAGCGATCTTCCGGGAAATTACTCTGTGAAAAATGGATTATGCTTTTACAAAAACAGAGTGGTCGTTCCTAATGCACTATGAGGACAACTTCTACAGGAATTCCATGATAGCAAGATGGCAAGCCATTCGGGAGTGTTAAGAACTTACAAGCGGTTGGCTCAACAGTTCTACTAGCTGTCAATGTACAAATCTGTCCAAGATTATATTGCGCAGTGTACAACCTGTCAGAAAATTAAATCTGACACACTGGCACCCGTGGGGTTGCTCCAACCGCTTCCAATGCCGTACCAGGTATGGGATGATATTTCCTTAGATTTTATTGAAGGCTTGCCGACGTCATGTGGGAAAGATAGCATAATGGTGATTGTGGATAGGCTAAGTAAATATGCCCATTTTATTGCCTTGTCCCATCCCTTTTCGGCAAAAATTATTGCTGAAAAATTTGTGGAGAATGTCATCAAACTCCCTAGAATGCCAAAATCTATAATGAGCGATAGGGGCCCTATTTTTATTAGCATATTTTGGCACGAATTTTTCACCATGTCAGGTACTAAATTAAATTTGAGCTCATCCTATCACCCACAGACGGATGGCCAAATGGAGGTGGTAAACCATTGTATCGAGCAATACTTACGCTGCTATGTCCATCAATGGCCTCGTAAATGGTACAACTATCTGTCATGGGCTGAGTATTGGTACAACACCACCTTCCATTACTCTACAAGAATGACTCCATTTCAGGCTTTATATGGTCGACTTCCCCCTTCAATTCCGCTGTACACAGACGGTTTGTCACGTGTCAATGAGGTAGATCAGATTCTTGTTCATTGGGACGAAGTCCTCCAACAATTAAAGAAGAATCTAGAAAGGGCAGCCACAAGAGTGAAGCCTATTGTTGATCGTAAGAGGAGAGATGTGGACTTCGAGGTGGGTGACTTCGTGCTACTAAAATTACATCCCTATCGCTAGCACACAGTATTTAAGCGTGCTCATCACAAGCTTGCTAGTCGGTTCTATGGCCCTTTTCAGATTGAACAAAATACACCCTGTTTTTCATGTTTCACTCTTAAAGAAATTTGTTGGGACCCCCTCACCTGCTATTGTTGAGTTACCACCACTTTCTGCTGAAGGATCTCTCTAGATTGAACCAGAGAAGATATTAGATGTACGTTGGATAAAGCAAGGCTCTAAGTTCCTACAAGAATATTTAGTTAAATAGAAGCGATTGCCCATTGAAGATGCCACTTGGGAAACTGCTGCGCTTCTCCAAAATCAATTTCCTGCACTGAACCTTGAGGACAAGGTTCTTCCGGGCGGGGAAAGTATTGATAAACCCAGAACGTCGTTGCGCGCTCCTAAGAAAAATCCCAAGTTCCTGGATTGACTTGGTCAGCTAGCTATTTGTTGAAGTTCTGTTATTTCAGTTTCTGCTATTTGTTATGGTTTGAATTTGTCAAGGTCAGTTAGCTAGTCATTAGGAAAGTTGTTACATTTTGTTTCCTATAATTCAGATCAGTTAGCTAGTAATTAGGAAAGTTGTTACATGGATTTGCTTTGAGTTTGTTTCCTAGAATTCAGGTCAGTTAGCTGACATTTAGGAGTAAGTTGTTACAGGAACTAGTATTTATGTAACCACTCTAGCTAGAATGAGCAAGCTGAATTATTCTCTCTCAATTGGTCCATCTTTCACCAAAAGAAAGTCTTATTTCTATTTGCCTTAAATCAGATTGGGACCTAACACTCGACCTTCTAAATGCCCTATTATCTACAGACTTTGGAGATACCACATTCTCTTCTGCTTCAACTCTCTTCAAAGAAGATACAATTCCAAATTGAGTAGTCTCTCGCCTTCGGAACCGAAAAAAAAAAAGATACAGTCGTGGATGCTCGAGCGGTTTTGGTGCTGGGACACAGTGTAATGGATAACGTAGTTATCCGAAGGCTGAGATCAAGAGATCAGCATCATCTGGAAATTAGGATTAGATTCATTGTGTAACCGCTCCTGTTATCTCTCTATCATGCTTATCTCTCTGTTGTACTTATCTATATGTTCACTATATAATTGATCTCATGGGTATCCAATTCTCATTGTATTGAAAACCTTTACCTCATATTCTTTCTTCAGTTCGTTCACACAGAATTAGGAAAGGAACTGAAAGCAATTTCTTCATCCCTTCCATTCTTTCTCCCTTGTTTCGTTCATAGTTTCTCTCTGATGTCGGCCTTGGCTTCATATTCTCATTAAATAAGGCAAAAACGTATATATTCAAATCACAAATGTTCTTCCGCTGCTCTGATTGATCGGCGTCAATAAAGTGAAGCTTTATGATGCAGATCCTCGGGTGCTTCATGCATTCGCGAATTCCAGTGTTGAATTCGTTGTTGGACTCGAAATGGAACAGAAGGTTCATTTTTCTTGAGAGGCTCAGCTTCCCACCAAACTTTTGTCATTCAAAAGTTGCAGTGGTTGCTGTCCCCTGTGACAATGATACCAAAATCACCGCCACGTTGCAACTTCTAACAGTGGTGATGAACAATAAGGGTATTTTAGGAATTTAAAAATAATTAACACTCACGTGATGTCACATGTGAACAGAGGGTACAGTAAGGGTGACTTAAGACAATTGTTAGAAAACTTATGGGCAACTTAAGACAATATATGAACAATAAGGATACAGTTTGTCAATTTCATGAACAATAAGAATAGTTTAAGAAATTTAATATAAGGGAGGTTTTTATATTTTACCCTAACTTCTAAACATGACTTAGGTTTGGACTGAAATGCAAAGGATTTTGCCTTCACAACAATCAATCATCATTATTAATGTTGGACTAGATACAATGGATGCTTGTGTGTTGCTTCCGGACATCATAGGGGAATGAAGTGCATGCATCATGCATCTTGTTACACATAAAATCCCAACTATCAATCGTAGATGTAACTACTATAATAACTAACAAGATTTAATGGTGATTGTCTTGTATATAAATGAATGATTTTTTTTAAATTATCCTTATGGTTTAGCTAATTGATTAATTCTACCTTTACTGTTTATATATTGTCTTAAAGTACTCTTGTTTTTGACAATAGAAATCGTCATTAAGCCCTAATAAAGAAAACTAAATGTCAAACTTGCCCGCCAATATTTCTCAAATTTTCAAGATAAAACTCAATTGATAAAAGGTTTGAAAACCTTCCTGAATTCTACACCATCGTGCATTTGTCATATCTCGCTACCGCCACTATTGTCAGCATGGCTACATTCATCGTCCACCACTTCACAATCTTCCAGATCCTTGCTTCTCAAAAGAACCGTAAGGGCATAATTTTCTCCTCCTACTCAGATCTTTCATCGGGCATCGCTTGAAGCTACTACTACTGCATTCGCTAGCTCAGCCTCGGAGCTCCATCAATTTCTTGGTTTCTCTATTCTCCTTTCTTCTCAGCCTTACCAGTCACTATGACCCAGACTGGCAATGTCTAATGGTGACTACTTGGAAATGAAGCCTCATGTTGATTTGACCCCCTTCCTTCCTCTATCTCCTTGCAGAATCATCCCACCTCAACCACTTCCTGTCCACCGACCCCAAAATTCAGTCCCTTCAATTCTACATCCTTCCCTTGGACCCTGTTGCCACCAACAACATCACCTATCCATTCTTTCTTCAATTTGAGGCCATCCGGCGTTCTGCCCACCTCCTCTCTCCCCTCCTCATTTCATCTCTTCCTCTTTCTACTCTCGTCACTAACATCCTACTAGCCTCTGGAGAGAGTGAAGGACAGGGGACTGGTGATCAAAGATTGGGTAGACCAGAGTTCCCACTTTAGTTCCGTGAAGGCAAAAGTAAAGAAAAAGGTTGGTTTGTAATAAAGTTCTCGGGGCTCCCGGTTTTGATGTCTTGAGTTTTTTTATGACAAAAGGGTATTCTAAAAATTTTAAAAAAATATATCAGTCACCAGATATCACATATGAATAATTTATTATAAAAAATTAATGATAGGAGAGGTTTTAGATAATTGTCAGAAATATGGACATATGTAAGGGTGAATTAGTCAATTAACTAAATCATGAGAGTAATTTAAGAAATTTGTCCTAAATGAATTTACTAACTTATACATTGCACCTCCTCTCAACCATGAAAGCTTCCTCAGAAATATTCCATAAAGGTTGTCCTTACTAATTTCTGCATTCCCTGCAGCAAACAAGTGTTTCAGTTGTGGATCACCCACCGACGTATTTCCATAGATGCGCTCGATTGGCAAAGGTGTTTTGTTAACTCCAAACTGTAGCATTCAGCAGAATCCCTTAATCGATTGACCAATTAATGATGTAAGCATGCAAGAAAACATTGGATGGTGATCTGACCCAAGTTGCCTTTCGATATATGCCCAATTAGGTGGACTTTACCTCGTTGATCAGATGTAATGTGGGCTAGGCTGGTGGCAGGCCGGTATGGCCCAACACAACAGGGGTTGTGCCTTACATGGCAAGGTCACTACAGTTCTGACTTCTGAGTCGAGCCAAGGCACGGGACAGGAATCTGCGGGCTGTGTCGGGCCTAGGTTGTGGAGGGGACTGGCCTCCAAGGCACGACACTGCATGACATGCAGGCTAGCACACCATGGCCTAGATGCCGGCCTGACATGCGTATGACACACGGGAATATAACCACTGGAGGGGACTATATTGACCTTTTCTTTTTTGATTTTTTGACCAAAATACCCCCAATAGTTATAAATCGCCGCTAGGAGATATTCACCATAACAACTCATACTCTCTTACACACTCTCTACAATATACATACTCTCATGATCTCTTAATTTTTTCTATTTTATTTTTTTATTCCAATTTTCAAGTTTGAATAAGGAGGAGCTTGCTTCAAGTTTCTCAACTCTGCAAACCAAATACTACAATTAGTGAACCTAGGAGGCTTAGAAAGCTTCATTGGTTAAAATCAAGGATATTGATGGTTTTTCTAAATCTTAATATTCATTACAATGGCTGGTTCTTCCCAAAATCATTTTTCTTTTGTTGATGAAGCCTAGTCTCAATATAACAACACCAAAAATATCAGTGTCTGTAATAGTAATGTTGCTCCAGATATGGCTTCTCTAATTGGTGCTACTATTAGTAATGCTAAGTCTCACTTTGGTAAGAGAAGGACTAGTGATGCTTGGAGTATGTTTGAAATTGGGGAAATCCTTGGAAAGGGAAGAAGAGCAGTTTACAAAAAATGCATACATGATTTCAGCTGCCATAATAGTGGTGGCACTGGCCATTTGTCCACACATGACATCTCACTTGAGATAGGGAGATGACAACTCAAAATAAATGTAGATTTCTTATGGTGTATTTGGTAATTTCCAATATTTCTAAGAAAAATGAGACAAGAATTAGCAAAATGAATTCTACATGCTGAGCATCCCTTTATGTTTTCTTAAGACTCTGGGTTAGAAAAATTTTTGCAACATGTTGTTAATCCTCAATTTAGGAAAGTTTCTAGGAATACAAATAGAAATGCAGCTTCAAAAATTTTTCAGATATATAAACAAGATTTAATTTCAACTCTTTTTAATGTAGATTCTAAAAATTCTCTACATGTGATATATGGACATCCAAATATAACATTAATTATATTTGTATCATTGCACATTTTATTGAACAAGATTAGAATTTTTAAAAAAGAATTTTAAGTTTGACTAGAATAGAATGGCCACATACAAGCACCACAATTTTTGGAAGTATTTTAAATACTTTATATGAATATATAATTGAAAATAAAAATTTTTCTATTACTTTTGATAATGATAATAATAATGATTCTTAATAAATATATTAAAAATCAATTAAAACCAATTTTTAGTGGAAAATCATTTCATATTAGGTGTGTATGTCACATATTAAATTTGTGTACAAGATGCATTAGAATTTATTTCACCCCATATTAATAAAGTTAGAAACCGTATTATGTAAATTAGAATGTTAGGGGTTAGAAAACAAGAATTAAAAATTTATGATATCAATATTAAAAAAATATAAACAATTTGTATTAGATGTATAACCTAGGTGGAATTCAACATATTCTATGTTAGAAATTTGTTTATCATATAAAGATGTTTTAACAAGTTTTAATTTATAATGAAGAAATGCCAAATGATTACATAACTGATGAAGATTAGGAAATTGCAATTCATATAAAAGATGTTTTACAAACAATTTATGATGCAATTAGTTTATTTTCAAGAGCTTGTTGTCCTACCTCATGTGTATTAGTTAATCAATTATTTATAATTAATGATATTTTTTCAAAACATAGAAATATTTTACAATTTCAAGAAATTGTTGAAATTATGGAAATAAAAATTAAAAAATATTGGAAAAATATTTCTCCTTTATACTGTTTAGGTACATTTTTTGACTCTAGAATTAAAAAATTAGGTTTAAATGTTTTACTTGATCTTTATTATATAAATATGATAACTCAAATTGGAACAAAAAGATAAAGTTAATACTTTATTATTTCAAATATATGAAATATATGAATCTCAAAGTTTAGTAGGAATAGGAGAAGTTCAACACCCACACCACGTGAAAGTGGTAGTGAAAATAAAATTTGGTCAATAATAAGCAGAGGTAGAGAACAACCAACTGCCACCTCTCCATCAAGTTCATCATTTAGCAAAGTTCAATTTTATTTGCAACAATCAAGTATGCTTGACTACCTTAGCTCAAAGGAAGTAGACAAAGTTGATATTTTAGCCCGGAGAGAGAAATTGGAAAAAATTTATCTAATTCTTTCAGTCTTAGCACGTGATATATATTAACCCCTTCAGTGTTAATAATTGCATCGGAATCTTGTTTTTCTATAGGTAATTGGGTTCTGGATGGGAAGAGGGGCAACTTGAATAATCAATCTTTGGAGATGTACAATTCCTTAAAGAATTGACTAAATGCAAAAGATAGGTTACAAGACAAAAGAGGACATGACACCTCAACTAATAGTTCACTAGATGCAGATGATGGACATGAAACTTGAAACAGTGTTGAATCCAATATTTTTTATACTCTTGTATTTTTTATTTTCAATTTTATTTGATAACTATTTGTAATATTTTCCAATAATCCAATCCCATTATGATTTTTATCTTCAATTTTATCATTTTATCAGTTCAACTCCATTGTAATACTTTTAATGTTTTTTATTTTTTATTTTTTTACACATTAAATTTGAAATGAAATAAAAATTTCACAAAATTTTCCAACTTATTGTCTATTATTTATGTTAATTTTCTGCAATTATATTTAGACTCTAAAATTGGAAAAGAAAAAAAAAACAAAGAAAAGGCCCAGCCTATGCTATTCCCATAACCCTATGAAGGATGCAGGACCATTCTATAATTCATGTAAATGGTACTCATGCTGATGAATGATCTCGTGTAGGGTGTCAATGGGTCCACCTGATCATCAAAGGCAAAGGCAAAGGTCTTCCGCAAATGGCTTTACAACATTCTAAGGTGGGACCTAATGAAACTGCTAAGCACAAGCAATCTTATTGAGAATGGGCATCTATGTAAAGTCCTAACAATGGACTTTGAAAAAGAGGAGAATTGAATGTGATGCCCCAAGCTTCTAGGTAGGGATGGCAATTTCTACTCCCTGTCGTCCTCGAGGCAGGGTTTTTTATTAAAACGATGGGTTTTGGGGTGGGTATGAATTTTGGAATTCTACATGCAACTTGTCCAAATATGGATAGGGTATGGTATTAGGATAAACCCGACCAGCATATTGTTGGGAAACATATAAATTTTATGTACTAGGTATTGAATTTAATAATATTTTAAATTTTATGTGAAGGATAATTTCTAGTTTATTTGTTTATTACATGTCTTAATCAAATAATTAAAAATCTTGATGTTTATTTGTGTTATTTTACTTTTTATTACTTCTATATGATAAGAATAAATAGGAAATTAGATGTATGTTTTAAACCCAATCCACCCCTACCCTTGAATGCGGAGAGGGTAGGGTCAAGGAGGGTTTTGTACTTTTATGTGTGGGGATTCTCAAAATCCAACCCACTATGGGTTTTGGGCGGGTACGGGTAGAGAGTTTTAGGGAGGCAGGTAGGGTCTAGAATTTACAAAACCTTCCCCGAACCCAGGACTAGAAAGATTGTAGCTTCCATCTGACAATGACAATGATTAAGAGGAAGTGATTCAATAGGAAGAGATTTGAGTTTCTAAACTAATGGGAGCATAGACCACCCTCATTGGAGCGCCACATGGATACTAACATGGATTCATGGATGACACCTAGACGAGCTATTCAGCTTGGTTGACATGGATACTGATTCCAAGAACCTCGGTTGAAAATGACCTCAAGACATGCCATGCATCCCACAAAGTGAGAAGAACAATTATACTCTCTTATGAGTAAGGATTTAATATCAATACGATACGTTCGATACAGGGTGTATCATATCGGTGTCGGTATCGACCCTACAAATCAACGTCTTTATATTTGTGCATTAGTGGTAAAAAATGCAACTAGAGTGGTTTAAACCCAAATCACCCAAAGCTAAAGCCTTATCTGCACTCTTAATCCACTAGACCACATTTCATGCTATGACAACAAGAGAAATAGAATATTATTTTACAAATTCTAGTGTCCACATTTAATGCGGACAAATAACATACATTTGTGTCCAACTCAATTAAAAAAATAATATTCAAAACTAATATTTTGTAAACTACTAGAATAAATAATTTCTTAAATCCACATTTATATCAAAAAGTGGTTTTCAATCTCAAGAAATTTATACCAATAAACATACTAATAATATAATAAATTATTAATTACTATTTTAATTTGAATTAAATAAAAGTATATATATTATTTACAAATATAAAAATTTTATTTATAAAATACTCAAGAATATAATATAAATTGAATTTGTCAAATCCACTATTCTGCATTTATATAAAAAATGATATTTTATCCCAAAATTTATGGAGAAAATGTTAATAATGGAATAATTATTTTAATAGTTAAAAATTATGAATTTTCATATGATGTATATCTTAAAAAATTTATCATATTTGATATATTTTAAGTTAATATTATATATTTTTATAAAATTTTAGTTGATATTTTAATTACATTTTATAATAACATGTTTATTGTTTACAAAAATACAAGTATTGTTAACTAAACATTTGAGAATTAATTCTTAGTTGACTTTTGGTTAATATTAAAAATAAAAAATAAAAATATAAAAAATAATCGATATAATAATTCATGTATAATAATTGCATATGTTTTGTGCCTTGAAATTTAGTTGAAAATAACATAATAATACATTTATACATGTATTAATTTGTAAAAAAAATATATATAATATGTTCTAGTATTCTTAATTGATACATTACCAATAAAGTTTTATGATTTAATGCATCCCATTGTATTAACTGTAGTATATGTCTTTATGTATACATTTAGAATATACATTTTCTATATATTTATACATTAATTATGACTATTTTAATCTTAAATATAATATTATTCACATATTTATAAAATTTATATGCATTTTCTTCCGAGTGATCCAATATGATACTCAATACTTTAACCCTTATGATTATGAGTATTTAAGGCATACCACTGGAGGTATTTTCTTCCATTCTGCTCGGCTCTGACCAACTTATCTTCACTAGGTTGACTTAGCCGGTCCATTTCTCTCTTTGTTGACTAGAGTGCTCTTTCATAGGAAACCACCTCACCTCTGACTTCTGTTTCCACAATTCTTCAGATCCACTTCAACTCATCCAATTCACGAGGACACTTCATTTGCTATTTATCCACCTTAACTCGTTGGTTATAGGCATCTATAGAAACCATTGTTTTTCTTTGTTGTTGAGAGTTGTGCCAATGAAGAGTAGACAAGGAAAATGGGGTGGGAAGAGGTAAAATTTTTGTCAGACCCTCTATAAATTTCATGGGTGGGTTTTAATTGGTCAAAAACTCTTGATTGTAGTCGAAACTCTTGATTGGTCAAAATTCTTTCTATATAATCTCTTTTCCACATCATAGATTTTCCCTCCGATATATATAGTCAAATCAGGTTTAATTGATTTACAACTAGACATGTTAATGGACAAGCCCGCCCTTGGGCGAGCTTGAGCATGAGTTTTAGCCCATAGACTTGACCTCAAGCCTAAAAGCCTGAGTCAATTTTTTTTGGGTCAGGCTCAAAATTTGTCAAAAAAACCCGACCAGCCCTAGCCCGGCTTTTATATAGTTTAAACTTTAAACCCTAAATTCCTTCTATCTTCTCACTTATCTTCTTTCTCATCGGTGAACCCAAGTGCACTGCTTTCACTCCTCGAACTCAGGTCCCAGTGGTTGGCGCCACCAGAACTAGGTCATCTCTCTCCAGTCGTGAGCTCTCTCTCTCCGGCCGACACCGTTTTCATCTTCTATCTTTTCACTTTTCTTCTCATTCTTACTTTCTCACTCTCAAACTCTCATTACCGACAAACCCAAGCGCAAACTCTCAGAACCGACAAACCCAAGCGCATCATTTTCACTCTGCGAACTTAGGGCAGCCGGTGCCACCAGAACTAGGTCGTCAGTGAGCACTCTCTCTCTAGTCATCACCATTTTCATCTTCTATCTTCTCCAAGTTAGGCTTCTCGGGCCTGAAAACTTCTCTTAACATTGGTTTGGTCGGTTTCATCGATTGATGAACAACCTTAATTTGCATTCTATGTTATGAGAGAAATATGAAATATCCTATTGATAAACAACAATCTTGAAGCTCTATAATACTTGTCATGCGTCGCGTCGTCTATGGATAGGGTCAGGGTGCCTACACAGTCTGAAAACCAAGAGGTGAGGGTACTATGTAGGAAGTAGGATAAACCCTGACAATGGTTTGGGACTGGACCAAATCAGCTGGTAGCTATAGGTTGTGAATCAATATTACCAACTGGAATAAGAAGATAATCAGACATAGACAATTGTGCCAGAATCCAAGTATCTTAGTAAGTACAAAAGCCCCTGACGGATGGCGCCTTTTCTAGCTACTCTTGATTGGAGTGCGGATGCATGGGCTCTTGAAGGGTGTTAGCGTATTCTATCAAAATTAGTTTCATTATCTCCTTCCTTCTAGGAGATAGTTGTACATATCTTATCTTCTCTTCT
This sequence comes from Nelumbo lutea, assembly GCF_056320005.1. NCBI lineage: Eukaryota > Viridiplantae > Streptophyta > Magnoliopsida > Proteales > Nelumbonaceae > Nelumbo > Nelumbo lutea. The sequence goes on from NC_142684.1 coordinate 124,680,956, forward strand.
TTCCTTATTGTATCCTCTTTAGGTCACCGACCTTGTCTCCCTATTGTATCTCTATTATAATTAGCTCTATTATAAATAGAGTTGTAGCCTATTGAATAAATACACAAAAGAGAAAGATCTTCTCCATTCATCCTTCTTGGTTCATATAGTGGTATCAAAGTTTGAATTTCTTCTGCCATTGCTTTCTACCATAAAGGGTCAATACTAGCCTCGCGATAAGTACAAGGCTCATATGAAGATACAATGGTAGAATAACAATGAAAATCATGAAGAAGAATGGAAGGTTTAATGACCCTACCAGAGCGACGAAGTGAAGCATTAGAATGATCAGGGTCGAATTCATCAGGAGGAATCAAGGGCTTAGAAGAAGGCAGAGTTGGAGGATCCATAGCCAAGGTAGATGCATTAGGAGAAGTTGCAGGTTGTGCAGTACTGTTAGAGCTATCAGATTAAGTAGTCGGACATGCAGGTAAATCATCAGGAAAAAACGAGATAGTAGGATCAGTAAAGAAATGTGAAGATATTGTGGTAACTCGAAATGGGGAGAGACTGGAAAACATTTTGTGTTCCCAAAAGGTAACATGACGAAATATGCGAAGTCGTTGGGAAAGAGGATCCCAACACCGATATCCTTTATGTTCAATACCATACCCGAGAAAACAACATAGGCGTGCTTTTGGTTCCAATTTGGTATGTTCATGAGGTTGTAATAGAACAAAACAAGCACAACCAAGTACACGAAGAGACTAGTAATTAGGGCAATGGCCATACAATCGTTCATAAGGAGAAATGTTACCAATAACAGGAGAAGGAATGCGATTGATGGTATAAACAGTAGTGAGGGCTGCTTACCCCCAAAAACGTTCAAGACAAGAGGAAGAGATTAAAAAAGTTCGAATAGTATCAAGAATATGCCTATGTTTTCATTCTGCATGCCCATTTTGTTGAGAGGTATCGGGATAGGATCTATGAATGATAGTTTCATTTTGGGAAAGAAATTGGGTGAAGATAGAATCTCTATATTCCATGGCATTATCAGTACGAAAAATTTTGATGATAGAGGAAAATTGAGTTTTGATCATGGTGGCAAATTGAATATAAATTGCAGGTAATTCAGATTTATTATGCATGAGATAAATCCATGTATATTGAGAGAAATCAACAAAGATCACAAAATAACGCGAACCACCCATGGTATTATGAGGCGAAGGGCCCCAAATATCAGAATGGATAAGATCAAAAGGGCAGAAGAAACAGAATCACTTATAGTAAAAGGTAAAGCATGATGCTTTGAAAGAGGACATGAAACACAATCAAAGTCTGTTGTTTTAACAGAACCCAAACATCCATTAGAAATTAAAGATCCTAATTTAGAGGTAGAAATGTAACCAAGATGAGAATGCCAGACACTAGAGGTAACAACAACAACAAGAGATGGTAATTAAAGAGATGATAGCTCAAATAGTCTCCCAACCTTACAACTTGTGATACTTTATCGGATCCGTCCCTCCAGCTTCGCCAGTGCCCTCTCATAAGTGCACACTATTGTTGCACCAGTTATCGTAGCACCTCAGGTTGAAGGCTAGCTACCTCGCATAACTGCCCGTTGTGATCATCGTCTTGTACATGACTTCCGATGCATGCAGAAGACTGAGATTCTTATTTGCTTCTTCTTCAAGCCCGGAAGCAGAAGCAGGGTATTCTGGAGGTTGCCATCTGGTGCATGGAAGCTTGTCGATCCAGCTTCGAGGATAATCACAAAAAGCACCCAGTTGTTATTCTCGTTAGTGTTTCGCAAGGGTCTTCCTGCTCCGCCACCCGGTACAGAGGTAAACAGAGAATTCGACGGAACCGACGACTAAAGCTTGGATCCTCTGTCTTCCAAGTCTGCGACCAGAGTGGCGGAACCGATGACTCCTCTGCTCCGGTTGGCTGCAGAACAAGCTTGGATCCTCTGTCCTTCGTCTTCCAAGTCAGCAACTAGACTAACGATTCCTCTGCTCTGCTCCGTTCAGAACCGACGACTCCTTTGCTCCGGTTGGCTACGGAACAAGTTTGGATCCTCTGTCCTCTGTCTTCCAAGTCTGCGACCATACCAACGATTCCTCTGCTCTGCTTCGGTTGGTTGCAAGCTTGGATCCTCTACGACTAGACCAACGACCGGCGAACGAGATCTTATCGGAAGCAGGGTCATTGAGGTAGATATCCCAGAGGGTGACCCAACCCGAATCAGGAGCTCCTTACTCCCAGGGTCTCCCTTGTTTCTTTTTTCTCGTTATTTACGTTGCTCTAGAGTTTTGTGTATTTCAACTCCTTTATGTGGATGACATGATCATTACTAGCGATGATTTGTAGGGCATTTCCGCTCTTAAGACCTTTCTTAGCAAACAGTTTGAAATGAAAGATCTTGGTCGACTAACTTATTTCTTAGGCATTGAGGTCTCCTACAACCAATCGGGATATTATCTGTCTCAGGCCAAGTATGCCACTGATCTTGTTTCTCGTGCAGGACTTACTGATACTAAGACTGCTATCACTCCAATTGAGCCTAATGCCCATTTGGCAGCCACTAATGGTACTCCTCTTAGTGATTGCACCTTATTTCGGCAACTAGTTGGAAATCTTGTATACCTTATTGTTACTTGTCCTGATATTGCGTATGCTCTCCATATTGTGAGTCAGTTCATGTCTGCCCCTCACACTACTCATTATACTGCTGTGCTTCGGATCATCCGTTATGTCAAGGGCACTTTGTTTAATCGTATATTCTGATGCTGATTGGGCCAGTGATCCCACTGATAGACGCTCCACTACTGGTTATTGCTTCTTTCTTGGAGATTCCCTTATATCTTAGGGTAGTAAGAAGCAAACGATTGTCTCTCATTCCAGTATTGAAGTTGAATATCGAACTCTTGCTGACACTACCTCTGAGCTACTATGGTTACGATGGTTACTTCATAACATGAGAATTACTCATTCATTTGCAACCCCTCTTCAGTGTTACAATCGTAGCACCATATAGATTACCCACAATGACGTCTTTCATGAGCACACTAACCATTGTCACTTTATTCATCATCATTTGCTATTTGCTCGATGATACTATTTGCCTTATTCCTGGCTCTGCTCTCGTTGGCAAACCTCTTGATTTGCCTTTTGCCTTATTCCTGGCTCTGCTCTCGTTGGCAAACCTCTTGAAGTTGAAGGAGATAGATATATATTCTTTCCTTATCGACCTTCTCTCCGTATTGTATCTCTATTATAATTACCTCTATTTATTATATCTTCTCTTCTTTCCTTATCTTCTCTTCTTTCCTTATCTTCTCTTCTTTACTTATTGTATCCTCCTTACGTCACCGACCTTGTCTCCCTATTGCATCTCTATTTTAATTACCTCTGTTTGAGATCAGAATGGCCAAGCCAAACAAGTGGTATTTTTGGGATTATGGAGGTGGCAGTGCCACTGGCCTTTTTTACCTGAGAGCGCTTGGTGTTCGCTTGTTCAATTCATTTGGTCGCCCATAAACCTTTTTTATTTTTAACAGTTTGTGTTGTTGAGCTTATATATGAAGGCGTATGTACGATGAGCCTAAGCTGCCAGAAGTATGCAATACTGTTCCGGCAAGCGGCGAGACAACAGTCAACAGACACGAGACCAAGGGGAAATAAGATGAAAGATCATCACCGATGCATTAATTAAATCAATAAGAAGAGCTTAATTAGTTATTTATTATTGTACATTTTACCAAATAGCAGAGAGCCAGAGAGGCAAATACAATCGTAGAATTTGGTCCACCCCCCATACCACCTCTCTCTCTCTCTCTCTCACACACACACATTCGTTCGTTCATTCATGGAACGCCTTGGTTACCATTAATGATATTGACATCATGGATTGCTGCCACCTTGCGTTCGGAGAGACCACTGCCAGAAAGGGTGGGAGCATCGGTAGCGCCTGCACCCCGTCCCGGCTTCGGTTCTTGGTGGCCCTCCGTACCATAGCCTCGCCGTTTGTAGTCCTCCAAGTCTGAATAATTCACGTAAGGGCTGCTTTCCACAGGCAGCTCCTCTCCTCCTGGGGACTTGTCCTTCTCTTCTTCTGCGCTTTCCGTCTTGCGCACTGTCTGCTCTTCGCTCCTCGACATTTTCTCTCTCTCTCTCTCAAATATAGATTGCGGAAAGGTATGATATTGATACCTGGAAGATCTTTTCCATTGAATCTTATATCTATAATTCTTTATAGAAGTACTCTTTCATCTCTTACAATAGTGCCACGAGTTCTACACTTGTCGCCCCAGAAATCCTATTCGCGTATCTTCACCACATTATAACACTAGCACGTTTTTTGTGCGGGTGTGCTGTCTGTTTTCCACACTTTTCAAATATCAATAAATCTTGTTAGATGTCATAGACAGGTGGTAAAAACTTAGGAACTTATGATATACGTGGCGTTGCTTCTTACTTAATTAACTCTTCCATCCTTGTTAACGTTTTTGAGTTTTAGTTTTTGACTTTGTACAAGTACACTTCAGACCCACAAGTCCAACCAAAAACGGTTTATGGAATATTTGTTATTTATAAAAAAAACGAATAAATTATTTTGAAATCAGATTAACATGCGGTGTGGAGGACACTAATGAAAGAGAATTAATAATTTCAGCATGAGCTCCGATTTAACTAACATGTGACAAAAATTTAAATATCACATATGTAGTTGATGCATGCTTTAAAAAAGTCTTAATTATTTTGGGACCAAAAAATACTTAAGTATGGAAAGCGAGTTAATGCTTTTCGTGAACATGTATTCTTCATCCTTTCATATTTTCGAAAGCATGAAAATACTTTAAAAAAACTACCAAACAGCACCTTATTCTTTCAAAAACAACGAAAATCCTCTAAATTCCCTATCAGACTCATTGTTATTTATCAAAATTCTTCCAGTATCATATTTTTGCGAGACATATATATTACGAAAAGATAGATATATAAAACTAATAATCATGAATTCACGATGGTAGTATTGATTTTGATCCAATTGCATATGCATATGCATATGCAGAACGAGACAACAATGCACAACAGTAATACATCAGCACCATGTTAGAAAAAACAGTGTTCTAAAAAACGCTAATATGTATGAAACCGTTTTTTATAAAAAATGATATTCTATCATGCCTTGAAAATTGAAAAATTGTGATTTAGAACACCAGATTTTGCTGCGAACGAGAACATGATGTGACATTAATATAAACTTCCTATAATAAATACCAATGCTGAAAACAGTTATAGAGCACTGATATCAAAAAACGTCCTAGTGACAACAACGTTTCCGAAAAAAAAAAAAAACCATCTTAAAAAATGGTACTTCCAACCCACATATCAGTAACACCATTTTGTCAGCATCGATGCCAAATATATCACCACCGTTATTTCCACTTCTTGCAGACAAAACACAAATATATGTCCTTCATATCGACAACAAACTTTAGTAAATTTCCTTAAACTGTCCTATCTCTCCCACTAAAAGAGACCCGAATTGATACAAAAACTAAGTTACAAAACCATCTCAGTGAGGATTTAATGGTTTCTTGATCCCCATTTGGTGATGACCTACAACAATTGCCGTTCGACAGTATGGGCAATCCCCACAAATTTGCACCCAGGGATCTAAGCACGCCGAGTGAAACCTATGCTCACAGGGTAGGCTAATTAACCAGTCTCCTCCTTGAAACCTGTCCAGGCATATGCTACACTCATTTGTTGGCCTTAGCGTTGCATCCAATGGGCCTTTGCCAGTATAGCTGAAGATCTCCCTGTGCAAACAGTCAACCTCCTCTCGGCTGAGTCCTGCTGGCTTCTTCTGGTTCATGCCTTGCGTGGATGACAATGCGTCCACTTGAGCAGTTGGTCCACCAAGTGAGGCACTGCCTGGTAACCATTCCCTTGGAATTTCAGTATCCCAGTCATCGCTGGATGCAAATTCATCCCAAGAAATGCTTGGTGTTGACCCGCCCCTGCTTTGCCTAGAATTAGAGTCCCAAAAACAAAAATTAGAAGAAACAGGTCTTCACCTGAACTGATACCTAAGAGTCTACATACATGTAAACCAAGAAGGACACATTTAACATGAGATCGGATTTGGTCCTCAGCCATTTGCAACCGCAACCGTGCATTGGGAACATCTCCATACTTGGTGTATTTTTTTCAATGGGAGATATTCCCAGTGCACAGCTCACAGTTGCAAGGGACTGTGAGGACCAAATCCGATTTCGTTTAACATCTATGAATCAATCAGGAAGAAAATGAACAAAAAAATAAAAAATAAACGATGCCATCAGAGTTGTACTGATATTACGTATATGGATGACAATAACTACTTACACCTACACTGTAATTGGCTAGCAATGTCATCTCTAACGCCACCATTCTTGCTGAACAGCAAGTGGTTGATCTACATGGGCAACAGATTTTATACTGAGCAAGTGAGTATACCTGTTTCCCTTTTTTTCTTTTTCTTTTTTATAAATGAGTAACCTGTTTTCTCAGCTAACACAAAGTTAACTCGAAGTTGAAAAAAAATGGCATTTTATGTCAAAGTTGCAAGAGATATAAAACAGAACTTCGTGAAACATCTTAGCAAATCCACATGAATGCATGGACATGAGTTTTAACCTGTTTCCAGAAAGAGATACACCTCTCAATCTCTCAAGGAGTCTTTCCCTTGCCTGTATTACAGCTCCAGGAAGTCTGTTGCCACTAGAGAATCTCAATCTGTCGGTTCTTCTACTTGAAGTTTCTGTACCAGTGCTGTTGCCTGTACCAGATTGGCTACCACCATGGTTGATCCTAGAAGCTTCCCGCCCCTGAGGATACAAAATGCCAATGGTGAGGGTAGTAGTAACCGTCTCATAAGAAACCAGAGATATATCGTGCTCATGATTTCATTTGTTGATGGATGAGAGGATGCAGGAGGCAGTGGTGTGTGTTGATGTGAGGAGAGTTGGGAAGATGGATATGAGGATGCAGGTGCTGCACGCTAGCCTAGTAGGGAGGTTTTTGGGGATGGATCCTGAAGTTGGGAAGGTTGAAGCATGGGCATCTCTTGAATGGGGGAAGGATTGTCTGATGGGTGTGAGGAAGTTAAATGGTGGGCTGCTTCTGTTCATTTTGTTCTATAGTAGAGGAGCAGAGAGGATTATGGAGATAAAGATATCGAAGGTGAGATAATACAACCTTCGGTTAAGTTGGTGGTTCCCAGAAGCAGCAGAAATTAGGGAAGCAAGAAGAAGGGTGGTGTGGCAGGAAGTTCCTAAATTATGATGATAGGGATAGGATTTGGGAAAGGATGGACATGACTAGAATATTTGTGGAAGTGGAGATTAATTTTAGAACAAGAAGACGGGACTTTCTTGAGGGCAAACATGAAAGAGCCTGGTGAAGAGGTTGATTTGGATAAGCTGGGGGGGGGGATAGTGAAAAGAACCAGAGTTGCAGAACGGAGGAGGTAGGGAGATGAAGAGTCAATCGAAGGTGGATGATGATGAGGTGGCATGTTCGAAGGGTAAAGTAAGAAGTTCGAAGGAAAATTTTGAATTGGAATTACATCAAGAGGGACACGTCAGGGGTGAGGGCAGTGAGAGAGCAGATCAAAAGTCCAATGAGAAGATTTCGATAGAAGGGGAACAAGCAGTAGTGGGTAATAGGGAGTCGAGAGGCCTGAGTGGGGACCATTTCAAGAAGAAAAACAAAGCAAAGATTTGAAAGGAAACGGCTGATGGAAGAAGTTGAGGGTTTTAAGAGGGAGGGGTAAGTTACTAAGAGTGGAGAAAAAATCTTTTGGGGCAAAGGATTCAATTAGTGGTAGGAATAGTGTCGAGGAGAAATGGGTTTGGGTTTGTAGAGAGGTAGGAAGAAGAAGACAGTGCTGAAGAAAAGGGAGAAAAGGAAAGGTGATCGCAGCTTTCGCAATGAACATCATGCATCTCTCAATGGCATCTTGGCGAGTGGGGTGGAGGTTGTGACAAAGATAGTTGAGGAGGTTAATTCAGAGAAGGGATTGGGTGACACAAGCGACATTGCTGAAACCGGTCTTCTTAGTAATGCGGTAAGTCCAGATCCTATGCCTCGTACTGAGGGTTGGAATGAATCTAGCAAGGAAGTGAGGTGGGAGAAGGGGAGGGGGGTGAGGGGAGTTGAAGCAAACTGGAAGAATTCTAATGGGACGAAAGGGCATAATCTTCATAACAGAGTTTATAATAGAAAAAAGATAAGATTCTTGCTGAATTTGTCTGAAGGTGCTGCTGATGAGAAGGTGCAGAGATTGGTGAGGTTGAAAGGGGGGATAAGGAAGAGACAAAGGGGAAGGGTGGTGAAGGGGCCTTAGAAATTGCAAATTCCAAGGTTGGAGAGGGTGGTGGCAATGGGAAAAGCACTTGGTCTGTTCTTTTGGGGAGGTGAAGGCTTTGCAAGGAAAGCCTTTGAACATTTTGAAAAAAAGTAAGAGAGATGGAAAAAAAAAGAAATTAATTGAGGGGGTGAGATTTGGGATGTGGGAGAAGCCATCATCATCATCATCATCATCCAAGCCTTATCCCAACTATATAGGGTCAGCTACATGAATCCTGTTTTGCCAATCCCTTTAAAAGCCAAATCCACTGTTAAATTATTAGTGCTTAAATAATTTCTTACTATTTCTACCCGTGTCCTTTTTGGTCTACCCCGAGCTCTTCTAGCCCTTTCAATGTGTAATAAATCACTTCTTAACTGGTGCAATTGGTGGTCTTCTATGCACATGCCTAAACCATCTTAGTCTACTGTTTCTCATTTTATCACCTATTGGAGCTACACATAGGTTCCTACAGATAAATGCAAGAAGAAATTTTTGAGAGGGAAGAATGAGGGGTTTTGGTGTTCACTGTCCAGAGGAGTTGAGTGGGGTAGAGAGATCAAGGATGGGAGATGAATTTTCCGAGTTGGTTATAAAGGGGTTGAGGAAGTCTAGTTGAAGGGCTGTGGTTAATGGTGAGGTGTGTAATAAGACACATTAAATCAGAGGTAGGGGTGATACAGGAGTCGAAGATAGAAAGGTTTGTGGCAAGATAAAAACTCGAAATTTGGGGTTTTGGCAGCAGAGTGGTGAAATCAAACTTTCATGCTTTTTTTCTTCTTGGCCTTTGCATAAAGGAAGTTGGTTGGTCAAGATTGTGTGGAGTTGCTTCACCCTTACTGGATGACGCATTAATTGGAAAGAAGGATAAGAAGGTTGTTTGTGAATTTGCACTGATCCATTGAGAAGTGGTGGCATTCAGTGGCAAGTCAGTGGCAGTATGGGTGTTGGTCTTTCCAATTTTCTTTCCAAGATAATAGCTTGGATTGTGGATGAGGATTCCATATTGCATTGGATTTGTAAGTCTAGATTGTTGTTTAGGTTTTGTTTGATTAATCCATCCCATGGCATTACCTTGACACCCCCTCAGAATGCAATCTTTTCTTCTGTTTTAATAGAATTTTTCTTTTTACTATAAAAAATACAGTCTGTTAACCCTTAACATTCCAATTAAAGTCTGTTAAGCATTTCAAAGTAGCAAAGTGTTTAACCAAATGATACTTAACATTCCAATTAAAATTATTTTTATATTCCAATTGGAAATATCAAAATCATGACAAATTTTCAGTTAGAGCCAAGCTGTGACCTAGATAGAAGTTTCTATTTAGAACTTTCATTAGTGCATTAATTCCAAATCACTACAAGTGCTAAACTGATTCACTAAACCTCATCTGATGATTAAATTTCAATTCTTAGATTTTGTTTTATAGAGCTAATGTTTATTGAATTTGGACCTTTTATGAGGAATAGTTCCAACAGAACATACCACTGATGAACAATCCATGGCATCACAATTTGATCAAACTGATGTCTTATTTGGCCAATAGAAGAACTCAGTTCATAGAAGTTCCTATTCCAGAATAGTCTGGATTAGGATTAATTACGTTGAGTTGAACATAAGTCAAGAACTAGACCTTTCATGGTACTTCATTTACTTATGAATTATTGCACACTCACCAAAGTATTAAGGAAAAAAATGCATTTAAATGACAGCAAGAAATGTATCTGGAAAGAGAAATGGTTGACAAACTGAAGCCATTAAATTTAAGGAGATGGAGCAACGAATATGAGAGCAAGCCCTTTTGAGTTGTCATTTCCGGCTATTCCTCCTTGGGTTGGTTTTTTTTGTTGGGAAATGTTCCTGGAAAGAATAAACACATTTGACCTACGCCAGAGAAAGAGACCCAATTATTGTCTACTTCCTAATAGATGTGCTCTTTGTAAAGCTGATAGGGAATCCGGATATCACCTCATGGTCTCTTGTAAGGTTGCTAAAACTGTGTGGGAGTGGGTTATCTCCCGCTTTGGGTGTTCTTGGAATCCGCCTGAGAGTATTCAAAGTTTGTTCTCTCCCTCTTTTTTCCAATGGCCTAAGAAGCGAGGGAAGACTACGTGGAGGAGTATTAGGGCAGCCGTGTGTGGGAAGAAAGAAACTCACATATTTTTTCAGACAAGGAAGGAACCCTGGAAGAACTGTTAGACCTATTCCTTCTAAGGGCTATCCACTGGTTAAAATCTTTAGAGTTGTTTTTAGACTTTCCTATGGATGACTTACAAAGAAATTGGAAAGAGATTGCTTCCACTGCTAGGTGCAAGAGGACTCTTTGTCCCTCTTGGTCCCCCCCCCCCCCCCCAATTGGGTGTTATAAAGTTGAATTTTGATGGCAATAGCTTAGGGAACCCAGGGCCATCAGGGATTAGAGGAGTCTTTAGGAATGAGGAAGGGATTGTTATTGCTTTGTTCTCTGGCCCTATTGGAGAAGGTGACTCTCTTAGGACTGAGATCCTTGCTGCGCTTGAAGGAATTTGTAGAGCAAAGGAATTAAATAGTTTGTAGAGCAAAGAAATTAAATATCAGTTGCTTGATCCTGAAAGGTGATTCGAAGGTGGTGGTTAGCTAGCTGAAGAAAGAAGACAGCGGATTGTGGAACTATAACAATTTAAAGAAGCAGTTCTTGTGGTTATATAGGGACATTGAGATACAATACAGTTGAGTGAAAAAGAGTGCCAACTCATTTGCTGATGGGCTGGTCAAGCAAGGGGTGAATAGGGAGTCTGTTTTTTGGGCTAGTCTTTAATTTTTTTCTCTTTGTATTCAGTTTTTGGGGAGCTAAGATATTTTATCTCCCCTCTTGTATCCATAATCCTTCTTTTCTTTTAATTAATGAAGTGGGCTTCTTAAATTCAGTCAGAGATACAAAATATGTTGCTGACAGCACCACAAGAAGGGCAAGGTTCATAAGATGGCTATTAGCTGCTACAAGTCATTCTACAATAATGGACGCGTTGCTTTCTTAACCCCAAAGAACTAGAAAAATGATGAAAGTTTTATCATGTGAAGAGGACACAAAGAACGTTTTTAATCTTAAAATAAAGAAATCTCATTTAATCTAGGGTTTTCGCATTCAAATAAAAAGATAATATATTCCGTATTACATGTAAAAGAAAAAGACCATTGATACATAGAACAAGAAAAGGAAAAGAAAAGAAAATTAGAGAAATTAGTTTATCTGACCGTATGAAATCCAGGAGAACAGAGATGCCTGACATGCGAAGATCGCCGTAACGGATCGCAGTCGTCGCTGCGTTGGTAAGTATGGCGACGGTTCTGGTGGAGATTTCGATCGGTAGCGGAAAAGAGCCCTAATTCAGTGGTATTTCGGCCTGCGCGAGACCTACGGACATAGAAAAACTCCGAAGCACTCGTCATGCAAAATCCCTTCTCTGCTCCTACCGGCACCACAGAATCAGCATAATATTATTTTCAGAAAATGAAAATGGGAAAAACGAAGGGCGAAGATTAGGAGCCACCTTCAGAGCAACCAACGAACCGAACAAGTCGGGACAGACGGATAGAAGGGAGGGAGAGTTCAAAATTGAGAATAGAGTTAGTAAGGTGGGAAAAGTTAATTTAAAAAAGAAGAAGAAGAAGAAGAGTGAACGATGAATTGAAAATTCAATTTGAAGCGGTGGAGAACAGAAACGCAAAGTTGAGGCCGTAAGGACACGTCGGACCCAAAGAAAAGTTGATGTAAGCAACGCAGCAAGCAAGAATATGATGAGATGAGACTGCCGTTTCGCGTGAACGTGCAGATATCACTATCCTCTCTCCTCTTTTAAGTCTTTTACAAGTCTTGACCAATAGATGGAACTGGATCTGGAATTGGATGGATAACGAAACCGGAAACCGTGAGTGTCAATTGAATTCTCTCATCTCAAGTCTTTAATATGAATCTTCGCAACAGTTTCTGTGGACTTTGACCTTATTATGGTCTATAGACTAGAGACAGCGTTCACAACCTTGGACTCGGGGATTGGATCTGGTTTGAGCGAGTTAATCTAGCCCAACCCATCCAATGGATAAATCGGGCTTGGGTTGAGCCAATACCACGTACATGTAACATGTTTGGACCAAGGTCCAACAAGGCTTCAACGATATTATAACACGAGAAATCTTATTTATTCACTTAGGCTTAGGAAGGAAAACTTTATGAATTTTAATTATTATCCAACAAGGCTTAGGAACGATATTATAACATGAATACCCATCCAATGGTTAATTAATTATTATCATAAGTAAATGGCTAGGGTTTGAAGCATGTTACCTTTAGTTTATGATTTTTTAACAAGTTATTTGACTTAAATAATATTTAATGACAAATTAAATGTCTTAATTAAAAGTACAATTAGAATATATCAAAAGAATATATTCTAATCTTAAGATTCATGTTTATACATTTAACATATCAGAATTAAAAATCATTGAGCAAGAATACAAAATTATTATTATAAAACTAATCCAACTTTACATTTTCTTCGATCAAACATATTTGCATTTATACCGATCATTTTTGTATTTACACACCAATGAGAACTACCGATCAAAGAGACAAAAAAAAAAAAGGCGGATCCTACTTTTAAATAATAAATGACAATAAACAACATAACTAAGGACCGCCTACCGCCATCATTATAATATTAGAAAAATCAAAGGTATCATCATACAAAGCATACAGTGAAGATTACATGCTTGAGTGATGAGTTCCCAAGATTTGTCAAATTGCATCGAGAAAAGTATTTCTCCTCTACCATTTTTCTGAAATCTGAATAAACTACTTGTAGCCAACTCTATGCCTTCCCTTCTAGGTTTTACCATGTTGTGATGATAATGATACAAAGTACAAAAGAAAAAATAAATGAAAATCAAAACATAAAAAAGTGAAAAAAAATTTACATGCTTGGTTCATCATAGTGCACAAGTGCTTCTTCCAGCAAAAAGCTCAAGTTACACATCTGCCAAGCACAAGAAAGACAACAATCTTTGGCCCAAGATCACTGTTCGAGTACTACTGTCCCTTGTCTCATTTGCTCAATATAAATGAAGGCCACATTAACACGTTTCCAATAACTTGCCTTATCCAAAGATTCTTTCAAGCAAGTGTGAACATGAAATTGCATGCATGAAAACAAGTGTAAACCTCCATTGGCCATCAGGAAAAGAATGTTCAACTACTACTGCCACAGATTGCACTCAAAGCAACTAAAGCTGTAAACATAAACAGAACATTATAAGCTCAAATTAAACAAAACAAAGATTATGATTAGAGTAATTAAAAACACCAACCTAGTTTTATGTTCACTTCAATACTTGAATACAAGAAGCTATTTTAAATAGTTAAAAATAGATCTAACAACTTCCTATACTTTGGGCCTCTCGAAATACTCGGGAGGTTTACAGACTATATTTCTTTGCAAAAATCATTAATTGGTAAACGCTGTCTCCAGCTTGTGGACTGATTTAAGTTCATTCACTGCATGTTGGTTTATTACTTTGTTAAGGTCCCACCTATTAGCTTTTCAGGATACATCACGATCAGTAGAAAGAGTATTCGAAACGAAGATCATCACCAATTACCAATTGTATAATCTGAGTTATATAGGTGCTGACTGCTGATTACAGTTTACTGGACCAGGTACATTGATGCTTCTCTATGCAAGTTACCCCAGATATCAGGGAACTCTGTGACAAGGATACTCCAATTTCTGAAACATGCCTGCATCATAGTTGTCAAGGCGATGTTTATGTACCAAGGATACCCCAATTTCTGAATTATACCTGTTTCATAGTTGTGAAGGCGATGTCTAGGTGACAGAACGCCCATGGAGGGTGACCTTGCTTAATCGTCAAGATACTTTGTGCATGGTACTATTATTTACTTTTTCTTAATTTTTCTAGATTGTAATAATAAAATAAACACTAGGGGTGTTCAGTGTTTGGTTGATTGGTTTTTGCAGTTTGGTTCGACCTGTACATGAAAGTGGTTTGATTCGATTATATATTTTGCTAAATTATGGTTTGCGGTTTCAGTTTGGTTTCTTGGAATTTATAAATCGAACCAAACCATAAACCATAAGCCAAAATTATATATAACACAAATATCTATAAACATACATATATAATTATATAAATTATGATGTATAAATATTATATATAATATAATATATCTAAACCAAGTGTATAAATTTATAAATTTATAATAAACTCATTTATTTTATAATAAAATAAAGTTTTAAGTTTTAATTTTTAAGAGTTATTTGAGCTTTCCAATGGAATCAAAGAATGGTCCAAAGTTTCCTAAGCCATATCAAAGAACCGTAATAATAGTTTGGTTTGGTTTAATTTCTACGCCAAAACGGTTTGGTTTGGTTTGGTTTGAGAAATTTTCAAACCGTAATTTACTGGTTGTCTCAAATCTTCTCTAAACCACACTAAACCGGATCGTGAACACCCCTAACGGACATTATTAAACTAACTATTCAGTTTGTGAGATAAAATTAAGATGCTACTTTATTTTTATGGTAAATTTTAAATTATTACCTATATTTTGGGGATAGTGACAATTACACCCCTTAAACTTTTCGATTCCAACAAAGACTCCCCTCCGTTAACATTCCATCAGTTAACTTAAAAAAAAAAATTCTCCTGCTTCCATCCTTTCTTTTCTTTTTTTCCTAATACAAAAATAGGGGCTCAGCCCTTTTGTTCTCTGAAATTTCTTTTCTTTCTTTCATTAATATGCTGATTTTCTATGGTTGCTGCTTGCTGCGGAACTTAGGAAACTACCCTAAGATTCATGTATTTATTCAAAAGAAAATCCATCACCAAAGCAACCAGAAGACAAGCCACCCCTCCCCCTGTTTCCTAATCTCACTTTAGCGCCTTGCGCCTTGAAAACTATAGCATGTTTCTGACAGCGTCATTTTCTTATTTCTAGATGTTTGCATATACTTAACCAGCTCTTAATTAATTAAGAGAATCATCAAGATAAAGTAACAACCTTCTTGGTTTATTTATTTGTGCTTATTGAAACAGACGACTTAATCTCTAATGCTTAAAAATGTAAAATCCCCCCCCCCAAAAGTAAATAAATAAATCGAAGTCATGTTCCTTTTATCTGCTGATTTCCAGGGTTGTTACGCAATGCTAGTCCCAGTTAACTTTTCAGGATCTTGGGAAGGATCCGTCCCCAGCATTTTTGGCATTAGGTGGCCATTACCAGACCCAAAATCCATGTTCTCATGCTAATCAGCTCTAAGATTTTTCTATTGCACAAGAAATGGTACCTTGATCTCAATCTTTTTATCTATTAGCTTGAGCCCCGACCATTAAGGTCGGTTACACACAAATTTTCTGTATTTTGTTAACCAATGGAAATATACAACTCAAATTAGCTTGAACCCCGACCATTAAGGTCGGTTACACAAATCCTGTCCCACCATCGTGCTCGCTCTGTCAAGAGACATGTTTTGTTTCAGATTATAAATCCTTGAATCATTTTTCAAGGGTCAGAATTTTTAGGCCCAAAGTACAATTAGGGTAAATGTCAGTTTAGAATTAATGCCAATTTACAGGCAAACATTGGGGAATAGAATGAGGGTATTTGACATTTTAAATGTTTATAGGTTTGTAATAAAATTCAGAAATCTGCATTGAGCCTATCCGTACTTTTCCGCTTTTACTTTGGCATTCCTTGCTCTTTTTTAGAACCTTCTTAGTCCAAATAGATTTAAATAAGCTTTGTCCGAATTATAACAGGTTGGCTACATGAATATTATTGTGTCATTCCACTCTGTTCACTGCTTAGATAAAATGTCATTTCATTCTTTTAGAACCTTCTGCTTGCATAAATGCACTCTTTCCCATTGGTGAATCTACGCACATGACAAAACATCTTAGTTGACTTTCTATCATCTTTTCACTAATTGGAGCTACTCCCAAGCCCTCTCTAGTACACTCGTGATTCTGTCCTTTCTAGTCTTGCTCATTTATCTCAGCATCCTCACCTCAACTATTCTCATTCTATGTAACACGTTTTTTCTTGATTTTTTTTTATAGAACCAGAATCCGAGGGAGCACGTCCCCAGAAATCAAAACAAGTGATTACACTTAGAGGCCTAAGAATGGAGCTGAAAGATGCTTCGTTGGTGTGAGCATGGTTAACTAGCCAGTCTGCAGCAATATTTCCTTCTCTGTAGATGTGCTGATACTCAATTATTCCCTCTAATCTCTCCCTTAAAGCTCTGCACTCTTCAATAATTGGACGCACTCTCCACGGGGGGCTGAAAATCCTTTTTAGACTATCAATACTAGCTTCGAATCACCTTCGATGATGATGTACCTGTTAGGAAAGTTAAGACCAAGATTGTGGACCTCCCATACAGCCCACGCTTCAGCTACATTAATTGTAGTTTTACCTAGTTTGTAAGCCTTGAAATCCAAAATATGACCCAGGTGATCCTTGGAAACACAAACAACTGAGCAGTCCCCATTAATACACGAGGCACCAAAATTAATTTTAATAGCCTCAAAATCAGGACTATTCCATCTAAAGGAACAACTTCCTTCTTTATCAAACTACTTTGATTTCCACCATTCACCCCTTGGATATCCAAAAACGTATTATAAGCTCTTTCAATGATAATAGAGGGTGGCAACCTCCTATTTTTAAAACACATTCATTGCAATTCTTCCAAAGTTGCAAAAGGACCACAAATTTCTCCTTTCTATAGGAGCCACCCGGATCCATTTCATTATTACTCGAGATGAGATTCCACCAATCACAAATATTACTGTTGATGTCATTGGGAATCCGGAGTGAGTCTTTAGCAATATCCCACACTTGTTTAGCAATAGGGTAAATTATAAAAATGTGGTCTATGTCTTCTTACTCTCCACACATCACAAAAGAACCATCAATATTCAGCCCTCTCAAAATTAGCATTTTCTGTGTGGGCAGCTTTAGGTTGAGAAGCAAGAATAAGAAATATTCGTACTTTGGAAGGGTTTTCATACCCCACACTTTTTTGGAACCATTCCAATTTCCTGGGTTATTGCCATTCATTATGCAAGTTTCATTGTAGGCTGATTTAATGGAAAAACTGCCATTCAGGTTGGGTCTCCAAATTTATTTGTCACTAGCATTTTCTTGATTGCCTAGAACTCTGTCCATACAGCAATTTTGGTTTTAAAACTATCCTATAGATTTTTCCTTATAAAGATGAAGGCCCGTTTGGGAGGGCTGAAGCTTTCGAGTGCTTTGGAGAAGCCACTGAAAGGAGCTTCAACTGAAAGCCTTTTTTTGGGGGCTGAAAGACAGAAAAATTAGGCTTTCCAGGTTTTCCGCTAAATATTGATTATAGACTGTCCGGGAAGGTCCCACCTTGCAAGTTGCAACGCCACGAACCATTAGGGGAAAGCCCTCTCAAACAGGCACTTATTCTCATTGGAATGTGCTGGTCACATAGAACACACCAGATACACCTCTACACTTCAAACACACTTCTGGGCAATCAAAAAATAATTGAACTGATTAATTTATTAAAGGAAACAAATAATATCCTCCACTTTCTAATAGAAACGACAATCAGGGTGAATTCAACATTATTAGCAGGGTTGGTGGTTGGGAAAATATCACTGAACAATATCATACATATGGAAAAGGTCATATGACCCCATTCTTTCAATATATGACCTCAATCAGGCTAAAATAGAAGCAAGATTAAAAATAAATAAACCCAAGCAGCCATTAGAATATGATTGTCTCTTTCATCTCTTTTGTTTCTGGTTTAAGGTTTTATTTATCACTCACCACTCTCAGATGCCCCATCATATTCACAAGGCAGGATCAGGTGTAGGATCAGTTGATTGAATCATCTTCAACCTATTGTTAACAACAGCTT
Source organism: Nelumbo lutea (assembly GCF_056320005.1). Lineage (NCBI taxonomy): Eukaryota > Viridiplantae > Streptophyta > Magnoliopsida > Proteales > Nelumbonaceae > Nelumbo > Nelumbo lutea. The sequence goes on from NC_142684.1 coordinate 124,699,302, forward strand.
CTTTCTCCTTTCTTTCCTTCCTTGGGGGTTAGAAAGATAGAATTAACAAGAAATACCTTTTCCAACTTTACTTACTTTGTTACCCTATCACCCCTATCCATCCAAATTGCCAATTAAATAGAATAAATATTTTCTTCTCTCAAATATGAGTAAATTGTTTGACTTATAATTGCACATGGCCTGCAAGACCCTTGACCCATGATTCCCCTATCCTAAGTTGAACTTCCTTTTAAGCTATCCAAGTCAATTTCATAATCAAACAAAACTAAATCACCAATCCAGATATAAATTGCATCCTTCCTTCATTCACTTTAAAATCCCAATAGCATTTGAAATTCAAACTAAGAAAACATTATCACTACCCACTGAAAAAGGAAATGCTTTTTTGAAAGGTAAAATATTAAATTTTCTATCAGACATTTATGGAAAGTTCCGTTGTTTTACAAATCATAGACTTAAATATAAAATATTCAATTTTCTATCACAACCCACTGAAAAAAAGAACTGTGCAACTGCAGTTTCAAAAAAGTATATCCATGTATGTTTCTCAAATTTATTTCTATCAGATATTTATGGGAAGTTCCTAAGAAGACCAGTTTATTTCTATCAGATATTTATTTCTTTCCCTAACTATGTAGGGTCGGCTACACTGCCATTCCACTCTGTTCAATATCATATCAATTGTTAAATTATGGGCACCTCAAATTTAAATTATAAAATTATAAAAAATCAACAAATCACACACTAAGCATAGGAATTAATAGCAAATGATTTCAACCCTTTAGCTTATAATTGATTCTTTTTTTTTTGTGTGTGTGTTTTGATCAGCAGGCTATGTTGGGTTAATATTTTGCTCCAATGAATAACTACTTAAAGAATGAGTTTTGATAAATAAATTTTTTTTTTTGAAGCTAAATTTTCTATCTCCAGAGAATCAATTCTTAGAAGCCCAGAGGAGAAAAAAGAACTAGTTCCAGCAATTTTCACATTCAAACTACAATATGGTTCTTAGAATCACAAAATTCATAAAAATCAATCCACTGAAAGCATGCCAAACATAGCTGAATCACTCAACCTAGAATCAACAGAAGTTAAGGTGACATTTTGAGGAAAATAAAAAAATGTAGCAATGTGGTTCAAGTAGAAAAAGTCTGAAATCATTTTGGAAATGGAATTTAGACAACAGGAAAAAGAACTCTTGGGCTGTTCATTAATATGCATGATTATATATTTTTTTTCAAATATTTCGGCAAACGCCCCTTTAATTGATTAAACAGTGGTTAGAGTCCAGTTAAACTCACCAATCAAGAATAGGGCCAGAGCAACCCAGATGATCAGTTGAATAGGCCGACCATATTGTATCTGATATTGAGACCGCTGTAGTTGTCTCTGGACAGCTCCAAAGCAACCATAGAGTTGTTTATCATATGAATCATCATAGCCATCAATGCAGCTCTTGCTTCTCTCATAGCACGCATTAATTCCCTTTGGGAAAAGAAAGCAAGGAAAAGAATTATAAGTATCCAAAGCCAATTAAGCATGAAACAAATGAGTACTTGCAGTTCTAATTGTCAAATGTGATAACAGCATTTCTAAAATTTCTTACCCGACCCAACTGATCAGACCGCAAGAGGGGAGTACCTTCTGCTTGATAACGATCCCCACAATTCCATTTCCTAAAACCATTTTTGGTCCACTTAAGTTTGGAGAGAGGTTCCATTGTCCTTAGGAACCCAGAGAAACTAAGCACCTTAGGAGGGGGTAAATCAGGCGGTCTATCAAAAGAACTATTTTGGAAGTCTTCGTGATCAATTGCAATCTTCCATAACCCAATGTCGGCACTAGCACTTGTTGTTCTCCAATGCCCATGCAACCTATCGTCTTTAGTCTCTTGTGAGCCACAATCGGCGGAATGGTTCCAATTTTTGGAACAATCAGACAGTGATTCTCCACGCACACCTGGTGGAGCACCTTCTTCTTCATCCCTGCCAGGGATCGTAGCAGGGATCCTGTCTCCATGTGAAGATGGAGATGATAGAAACAACGCAAGCTCATCCCGTTCTCCTTCATCCAAACTCACCCAAGGTAACGACTTGCCTTCTGCATGGACAAATTCCTTTAACGAATTTTCAACTGTAGCAATCTTACTCTCGATTGCAGCAATGAATTGGCGATGCCTGGTTCTTGCATCCTGGGCCGAGCTATGCCGATAGCTCGATCTCACCGCTCGTTCAAACTCCTCAAGCTAGCATTAAAGACATCTAATAATCAAATTGACCGTTCGAAAACCCTGATTTGAAAAATTAGACCATGGAATAGGGAATTCACCTGCCATTTTGCTGTGCCAAGGGCTGTATGTAGATCCCTTCGAAGCTCATCCGAGTCACACATGCCAGAAGCTTCCTTCGTTTCGTGGATCCAGGTTCTATATGCGGATTCCATCCTTCAAATAGAAGAAAAATTAGAACGAAAAACAAAAAAAGAATAGCAGAAGAAATCGTAGAAATAAAAAAGTAATAAGAGCCAACTAAAAGCCCAATACCAAATTTATAAGTTCTGCTACCTGTCAGCGGATTCCTGAACTTCCTCTGCGGCGGAGAAGAAAGGATCCTTCTCCCACCGGTCGAAATTCGAAGCCATCAGAAATCTGAGAAATCTCCCTTCGAATAATAATGTTTTATAAATAAATAAATAGATGCTTCGTCAGAAAGACTACAAAAATTATAAGCTTTTATCTGCTACTATGAAAAACTCTGCCGGAAATCTGCAGGCAGTCGATGGAGAAGATAGTAGTAATAAATGAGTAGCGTAGGAACAAAGAGAAAGAGGGTTTTCCGCGTTTCTAAGGAACGGGGCGATGATTAAAGAAAGAGAAGATTTTGAGATAAACGAGCAGGAGCAGCAGCTTTGATCTAGCTTTCATGAACGAAGAATCATCTAGACCATGGGATCAGGGGGTCACGACCACCAACGGCCAGGTTTTGTTTTGAGTTTTGACGCAGACAAGGAAGGAATAAAAGCAGATTAGTAGTATAGCATGTTGTAGACTTGTTTCTTGTAGCATTATGTAAAATTTGAAAAATCTTTCGCTTCCTTTAAAATTAAAACTAAAAGGAGGAAATGCTCCTTTTGACTGTAGATAGCAAAGCCACGTCACTCATTTAAGAAAATCATACAAGTCCTCACAGTAACATGGGTAACGTGGTTGCAATATCGACCATGAAAAGTAGCTTTCCCTTCTTTTGAAAATGAGATGAGTGAAAGTTCATAGAATGGATTGGATTCACTGAGACCACTCCCACTATTTGGTGGTTTTACTGCAATTTTTTCTTGGGGGTACAAAGGTAATTTTACTGATGTGTTTCTGCTAAATGCTGGAAGCTCAAGGTGATGTATTATTATTTTCACTAAAAAAAAGGCTGATGTATTATTATCATAAGGCAGCCACCGCAAAGGCAAGTCAAATTGGATAAAAAGGATTCCAGTTGGTGGCCCAACGCAAGTCAAGTCGGAAAGATGTTCGATCTGGACCGAACATCATAAACTCATAAAGAGAAGGACGACTTTGGACATTGGACCTGGGCTGCTTGCAAGGGATCCAGTTCCACCATCCACCGCAGCCAACGAATGAATAAAGCATTATCAGCAAACACAGAGGACACGTGTTACATGCAATTGGCCGCCTAATTCACCAACGTAATTACGTGTGAGGTCCAGATGTTTTGTCCACAGGTAAGAATTTTGAGTACGACCTCCATTCTTTTTGAAGGACTGCGTCTACCCACTTTGATTTTGAAATTTTGATCCGCGTGTAGTTGGCCATCAGTACGTCTCCTACCGTCCCACCAAGTCCTGAGGGAAAGAACCCCTAACGAGGGATATCTCTCTCCCCTCGCCCTCCCCCTCCCCCATCTCTCACTCTCCTGAGTTCTATCTCTGTATTGAGTGAAAACCCAATGTCCCTCTTTCTTTGTTTCGGGGAAAACCCTAGAATCCTCTCTGTCTTTGTACGCTAACATCCAGTTGCAATTTCTAAGGCTATGGGATAGGTATCAAGGTCAGTGGATCAGTGGTCTCTGCGTAGAAGTTGTGAAAGATGAGATTGTCAAATTAGAGAGGCTGATTAGTACTGAAAGAACCTTCTATTGACTCCACCTCCGAACCCTACAAAGCATCTAATTTCCACCACAAGGTAGCTTCTTCACAGAATCTTGGAATCTCCGAGAGTCCTAAGGTTGATCCCAAGCAGTCCTCAGGAAGACGAGGTGCTGGTTGTATCAAAACACAGTACATATGTAAAAAGGATAAATAGACTTCCCTGTTATTAGTGATTGATTCTTAGGGTTTTTGTTTTTATCTTGCTTATTTTCTATATATTAAATTAAGGTACAAGAAATACTCATTCTTCTCTACATTGTTTTTATCTTTCTCATTACTCATTAATGACTATTATGCTCTGCTTGAAAATCTTTTATTTTTTTCTTGTCAGAATCCTAGAGATATTTTTCTTATTTCACAAGAAACTTGCTCATTATCTTAATGACTCAACATGGCTCTCTTTAACAAGCCATTTTCATTTGTTTTCTTTTTCTAATACAACGTGCTTTTGTCTGGTGCAAGATATTGGAGTGCATTTTATGATTGGAAGGACTACTGCCCAATGGTATTCAGGTATTGGTTCCCTGGAAACGAAAACCCAGCCTATGTTTTGCTTTCTGTTTGCATATTAAATGGTCTATTTGGATGTAAATTTGGTGCTCAAGCATCAGGCCTTTCCTTTATGTTGAATTTCTATTTCTTATATTTTGGTTGGTGTTAATAAACTTGAGGGAGTTGCTCTAAATAGATCTTGCAGATTGCATATGCTAGCATTTCCGGAATTGATGTACGAAGAGGGCTGGTCATTTCTGGAATTGTGGGGAAGACATTGGATGTAAATCTGCATTAAGTTGTTTTCATGTGTATTTATATTTAAACACATTTATAATTATTTATATTGATTTTGGACTTTTTTTTTTATGAACCACACTAATTTCAGTGAAACTTCAAATATGTTAGGTTATAAATAGGCATTATAAAATGGTTTTTGGAGGATATGTAAACATATATTTGGCATTCTTTGTTGAGTGGGACCCTCACCACAAAAAGGGATTGGTGGCATTCTCATCTGTTATTTTTCAAGAGCAACATGTGATTTACTCTTCTTGATGGTTTAGATCCCCTTTTTAATGTTTTACCAAGACCAAGGCATGCTTGCTAATCTTCCCTTTTACAATTCTGCTTTGATGCACAATCTCCCTCATTAACGCATTTGGGACCTATTTGGTTTCTCTATTTCCAGCACTAACAGTTCTCTTACTTATTGAAGGTTTTAGGAACATTAAAGTTTCAGATGATTTGTTAAAAGAGTTTCAACATTTCATTCCATTTATTGTGTATTTCATTTTATGATTTGCATGTATGAAAGAGATGCATTACTTATGTTTGCATTGTTGTTGTGAAAGGCCATACCTTTGAATTTGTAGCACTTGAGTTTCAATTGAACTTAAGAGCTAGAAACCCGTAGACAACGAAGTTGTTTTCTATGTTGTGATGCTTTTTTTGGTGACTATAAAAGAATTATAAATCCAAAATATGTGTTTTATTGCAGCCTTCCTATCTTTTATTTTCAACAAATTTTTATTCTGTTTTGGGTCATCTATAGCTATTTTTGTCAACTACTATGTTACAGAAGGATATTTGGAAATGGAGACATGGCTTATACATAAGTTTATCTTGGTGGTAGGGCTGAAGTTTGCCTTACCAAAACCAAACAAATCAATCCCTATGCCGAGTCTATATGGCATACCACAGGTATTGTTTGCTTTATTTACTTATTATTTATTATTGTCTTGGGCTTTTCCTTTAAGGCTCTTGTTGTAGAGTGGATATGGAGGTAGCCTGAGTCTTATACACTCCCTGTGTACAAATCAACTACTAGGGAAACCTCAACTCGACACTTCAGCAGCTGAGGGAGATCTCAGTTTGGCACCTCAGCTACTTGAGAGACCTGCAATCAAAGGTAGCAGGTTTCTACCTTTTGCTTTTTTTTTTCTTTCAAATTACAAGAATGCCACTCTTTCTCCCACCAATTCTCTCTCTCTCTTTCTCTTTTTCTTATAAATTACAGGAATGACATCTCTCTCTCTCTCTCTCTCTCTCTCTCTCTCTCTCTCTCTCTCTCTCTCCCCCCATATAAATTACAAGAATGTCATTCTCTCTCCAACTGAGGGAGACCTCAGCTCGGCATCTTGGCTGCTAGGGGACCTGTAATCGAAGGTAGTAAAGTTTGAGCCGAGTTGAGCTCGAATTTATGAGCCCGAGCTCAAGTCTCTAATTCGAATCTAGATCGAGCTAGACGACACCTCAACCACTGAGGGAGACCTTGGCTCAACACCTTGGTCACTGAGGGAGATCTTGGCTCAGCACCTCGACAATTGAGGGGGACCTTAGCACGACACCTTGTCAACTAAGGGAGACCTTAGCTTGACACCTTTCCTGTTAGGTAAACCTTAGCTCGACACTTCAACATCTGAGGGAGACCTCGGTTTGGCACCTCGACAATTGAGGGAGACATCGGCTGCTTGAGATACCTGCATTCAAAGGTAACCTAGCTCGGTTGATGGTAGTATATTGATACTATACTACCACTAGAATTGAAGATGGGAGTTTTGGAACTCTGAGCTTCAACATATATTTATATCATATATTTATAATATATCTTGAGAATTATGATGATGACCACATCGTTTTGCAAATTTGCACGTTAAATTAGAAGGAATGGTTTTCAACTCACACACCAAATTGAAGAAAGCAGTTTTCCCTTTCGGTTTCTTTTGCAAGTGTATTTGATGGATCAATGAGAATCTTTTGCTTATTTATGTAGCTTTTTTTTTTTTGTTCTTTAGGAATAACTATCAGGACTTTCATATAGAGATATCAAGAGACTCTAGAGGTTCAATACCTTTGCATCAATGATCCAATTAATAATTGAACGGATAAAGACCCTATCCAATCCAATTTGACGCAGCATATAAGCAATGAAAACCGGGCTGGCTATGCAAGCATCGCGCGAACACCAACTTCTAGCGAAGCTAAACGTAAATCTCTAGAGGAGAGAGAAAAGGTGATGAAAAACTGAAGTTGTTTATTAGCTTGGAAAATAACAATATTTATAATACATCTGGAAATTGTAGAATAAGTAGGAAAGAACAATTTTGATAGATCTCTAATCTGCTAGGATCGAACTCTTCTTGATCTTGATCTTTGTCTCGATAGGATCAAACACTCTTGGGCTTGATCTTTATCGTTCGATCTCCCTAGATCTTATCAATGCATGGGTTATCCTAATCTTGGTATGAATCTTGGATTATCTTGAACTCTTGGATTATCTTGAATTCTTGAATTCTTGATGGGTCTTGGATTCTTGAATTTTTGAATTATGGGATAATTTTGAATTCTTGAATTATCCTTATCCTATGAACAGCCGCCCATATGGTGAGATGGGCCTCCATCATTCTCCCCCACTTGGAAGTAACTCGACCCCGAGTCATGACTAGGATATGCAAGTGTCACCCCCGGTAGGTAGCGATGAAGGTTAGCAACATTGAATGTCTTAGAGATACCCATATGATTTGGTAGGTCCACGACATAAGCATTATCGTTGATTTTCTTCATAATTTTGTATGGATCATACTTTCGAGGTTGTAACTTGTTGTATTTTTCCACGGGAATCATTTCATTTTTTAGGAATGCCATAACTTTGTCACCGACGTCAAATACTTGATACCAACGATGCTTGTCTGTTGCCAACTCGTACGCCGTCTCTTTTCTTGATCCACCCAATTGTGTATGGGTTCAGATGTTTTTCAGGAAGTAGTAATTTTTATATTACATCCTTGCAAATGATATTTTCTTGACTGTCACTATCAATAATTAAATCAAATAATTTATCATTGACAGTACATCTAGTACGGAATAATCTGTATCGTTGAAAGGCATATTTATTTCTTTGGGACAGTATTAATTTTCTCACAACACATGTATATTCTTCATGTTCGTATGGACCTTCTTCATCTTCCCCATCAGGTTCACAATATACTTCCTCCTCAACATCTTCTTCCTCCTCCCTATCTATCATATTAACCGCCTTCCTTTTGGGACAGTCATTCAATCTATGCCCAACTTCATTACATTTAAAGCATTTAAAAGGAGTAGGTTTTGCATAGGGATTACTAGGTTTATGAGGGTTGGAAGGGTTATCTCGAGTATTTCCTTCTGTGATGGCCTTACCAGCGTTAACTATACTTGTCGGGTGAGAAGGTTGTACTACTGGGGTTGACTTGTTCCTTTCGACAGTTGCCAGTCTGTTGTCGCTCCCGCTGTACCGGCGATAATTATCATTACGGGCCTTTTCTTGGAACATTAATTCAACTTTCAAGGCTAGGTTTCTTGCTTCCTACACACTAAGAACCATTTGGATGCCAATTTTATCTCTGATAGCCGATCTTAAACCGCTCAGATAACGGGTTGCCTGTTGGTTATCGCTTTTAGATAATTAATTTCTTTCAGCTAATCTTAAAAATTCAGATGTATATTCATTAACACTTCGAGAACCCTGCGCACATCGTTGATATGATTCAAACATATACTGTTCATAATCTGGGGGTAAAAATCTACCTCTGATTAACTGCTTCATGCACCTCCAAGTTCGAACATGACCCCTTCCTTCTCTGGTCCGGGTCTCTCTCATGTGTTCCCACCAAACAGATGCGTCTCCTTTTAATCAGAAGGCTATTAATTTAATTCTTCGTTCTTCTGGGGTTTCCATGTATTCGAAGAAACGGTCGACCTCTGTGATCCAATCTAGCAGACCCTCTATCCCCAAATCTCCACTAAAAGTAGGAATGTCTACCTTGAGCTTAAATTCATCATTATTTTGATGGGGATTGAAATTACTTGGGTTGCACCAATTTCTGTCGTTTCTGCCATTGTCGGGAATAATTGGAGCAACACCGAACTCTAACTCGTTGTCACTTTCATCATCGAAAACTGGATGTCGGGATGTAGTGTTGACGGGTGGTCTGTTGTGATCATCTCCTTCGATTGGATGTGGATTTTTCCGGTTTTGTGGAACAACTTCCCGTAACAAGGTCCGCAGTTGTTCAGTCATCTCTGCCAATTGTTGTTCGATGTTATGTGTGGTCGTGCACTGCTCTTTGATTGTTCTCCAAATAGCTTGTAACCCCTGATCTCTGTCACGGGGTGGGTTGCGACTGTTACCATCTTGGTTGGCCATTTGACTGGGCGAATTCCCTGCCCTGATACCACCTGACACAGTGTGGAAGCAATGAAAACTGGGCTAGCTATGCAAGCACTGGGCGAACACCAGCTTCTAGCGAAACTAAACATAAATCTCTAGAGGAGAGAGAAAAGGTGACAAAAAATTGAAGTTGTCTATTATCTTGGAAAATAACAGTATTTATAATACATCTGAAAATTGTAGAATAACTAGGAAAGAACAATCGTGATAGATCTCTAATCTGCTAGGATCGAACTCTTCTTGATCTTGATCTTTGTCTTGATAGGATCGAATACTCTTGGGCTTGATCCTCACTGTCCGATCTCAGTGGATTTTATCCATGCATGGATTGTCCTAATCTTGGTATGAATCTTGGATTATCTTGAACTCTTGGATTATTTTGGATTCTTGAATTCTTGATAGGTCTTGGATTCTTGAATTCTTGAATTATGGGATAATCTTGAATTCTTGAATTATCCTTATCCTGCAAGTTTCCTTATCCTATGTATTGCCGCCCATATGGTGAGATGGGCCTCCATCACAATTAAAAGCCGAAGTCGATATAAGAAAACTCTATGCTGGACCAAAGACATGATACATGTGATTAGAAGTTTTTCATTATCATAGTTGTACCCAACACCCATACATTTATTATACATGTATCAATTAAAAATAACTATTTTTTTTAACTTTTTGTCGCTTTAAACACAATAACATGCATGAATACAGATTAAATCTGGGATCTGATATATTAAATCCAAAGATTTGATGATAACTAGATTAGCTGACAGTTGCTAACTATGTACGATCTGTTCTTGTTTTTCAACAATTAATTTCTCTTCTATCACCCGAACCTCTTCTTCATATTCTTCTTCTTCTTCTTCATTCTTCTCTACTAAGTTCTATTAAGTATAATATTTATCACATAACTGCTTATCAAAGTGTACCGGTCTCAACTGAACAAATCTTATTCTCAGTCATTCCAAGGCCATGTTCGGGAGGGCTTAAGGTAAAAATAAATATTTACTGAATAAGAGTTTAAAAACAATTGCTTATTCAAATAAGCACTTATTTGTATTTGGCACCTAACCTTTTCAAATGCTTATTTTATATTGGGCATTTGGTAGTCTTTTTCTTTAATAACTACTTAAATAAGCATTTGTGACTATTTTTGTCCTTTATTTTCTTTAAAATTTTTAAAATGTGCCCTTATGAAAGTACTTTTATTGAATTATTTTTATAAAAACACTTTTATGAAAGTACTTTTACAAAATCACTATTATAAAAGCAATTTTGTGAAAGGTACTTTTATACGAAAGCACTTTTATGAAAGCACTTTTACGAAAGTACAGAAGTATGTTTACGAAAGTAATTTTATAAAATTCAACTAGGTATATGATGAAGTACAATCCGCTCACACCCTCTTGTCTGATGATGTGGCCCAAATTGGGTTCAAACCAGGCAATGCCAAGCTATTTTGATGAGATGTGAATTGCAAGTCTGAGTTGAGAAGAGTTGAAAGGAAAGACGAGTTAGAGTGCTTGGGTAGGATTTACCCAAGAAGACACTCCAATGCTTAAGTCAGTATGGGGTCTTTAGTGAGAGTATGCGACAGGGTATGAGAGTTTATGCTTTCATACCTTTTTGGGTGGATTTGGACGTCTTATATAGGCCCTTGGACTCTAGGAGCTCAAGGTAACAGTCTTGAACTCTTTGTGGAACTGTTTCCATATTTTTAGGCGCATTAAGGTGTTAATTGAGAGATTTTTGTAGGAGTTATGATTCGTTTACATAGAATTCGGCATGCGACGCGGTGAACCGTTCTAACTGTCGCACTATTAGCGCTTTTGGTAGTAAGCTGTTGGGGACAGTTAGTGAGCTCTTTCTCGTATGTTGCCTTAAGTCCTCTCATCTCGGTCGACTCTTAGGATAGCTTGTCGTAATCTTATGAGTCTGCCAGCTTGGCCTTATTGAGTTGTATTGGGAACTGCAGGGGTGGTTAGCAAGCTCTCCTTAGTAGGTTGCCTTAAGTCCCTATAGCTTGACCGACTCCTAGGATAGCTCACTATAATCCTACGGGGTCAGCTAGTTTGGTCTCGTAGAGGTGGAGGTCGGCCTAAGTGAAATGTTTTGAGCTAATTTTACTGAGCTAGCTCGTTGATTGGGCGTCGAGGTATAATTTGGATGCTATGTGTCTCCGAAGGTAGGTCGCCAAGTCTCTAGTAGGTCTCTGGAGGTAGGTCTCCAGGTCTCTAGTAAGCCTCTAGAGGTAGGTCTTCAGGTTTCCATCTAAGGCAGGTCATCGCCTACATGGTGTCGGGTGTCATCCAGATGTTTTTGAGATGTCACATGTCATGATGTCAATGGAGGGTCAAATCTGCCCTCATTAGGATAATTTTATAAGTGGTATTTTAAAATTCCACTAGAGATAATTTTGGAAGAAATAATTGAATAAGTGCTTATTGTATAAACACTTAAAAAAATTGGAAATTAGGGCTTAAAAAATAAGCACTTATTTCAAGCAAATTTCCCAAACACTAATAAGTGCTTAATGGTGTGGTACCAATACAAATAAGTATGGATTTTTAAGCACTCCCAAACATGGCCTAAGGATAAAGTATGTGTATGGAACCGTGGGCGTTGATTTGTTTGCAAAACTGTGAAAAGTAATAATGAATCCGTTTATTGACACTTTAGGCACCATTAGATGCTACATCAACAAAACAGTGAATAAACACCTACCCATTGGGGGAAGTGCTAAAATGAAATTTCCCCAAACGGTAGGCATGCACATAAGTTACTGCTTGCTTTTGCAAGTCTATGCATACAAATCCGCATAATAAGGGAAATGCTGAAGTGGCATCAATGTGGCAGCATTTATTCAATAAACGCCCAGGGTTTCAAACACTGCCAAAGATTTTATTCAAGTTGGGTGAAAATGGTAACAGTTATGTACCATAGACGTTTTACCAGATTAATTAAGAAAACAAAAGCTGCAATGCTGTATGGTCTTTTATTCCCTACCCTTGCACAATAAACCTGAGGTGGCATTGGCTGTTTTCTTGTGGTTTTCAAAGATTGGCGATTTCGATCAACCCTTGCTCGAATATGAAACTTGTTTGGACCTAAAAGCTTCCGTAAAAATCAACTTTGCTTACCCAATGGTGAAAACAATGTGCTAAAAAAACATCTTTTAAGAGCATATCTGATGACAATGGCCATTTGGTTTTTTATCCTGTGAACATGCAAGTTTCATGGAAATTTTCCATAACAAAGATAGTCTTTGCATCCATAACGAAGAATTTATACCAAATCAGCTACCTTTCTTCAAACAGAAAAAAGGAATCCCAATAAAATGGTGAAGACTGAAAATGTAGAAGCTCACAACAAATGTGACAATATTTCGTACAGAGGTCTTTTATCTTCTTCACAAGGTTCCACCCAAAAAAAAAAGCAAGGGGAATCTTCTTCCTTTTCTTTTTTATTAATTAAATGGTGGCACCGCTGTACAACTGATCCGTGTGAGAGGCCGATTCTATTTCCATGTTTATGCAAATTCATATAACCAGTAGAGGGAACCACTGACGACCATTTTATCTTATCCCACAAATGACAAATGCGAGCATAAAGCCATCCACTTCTCCCACTTTGAGGAGCCCAGTCACAAATTGGGGACATCTTATTCAATTCATTGGGAGATGTTCTCACTTGTCAATGTGAGACTACACTTTGAGCCTCTTGTACATTTGGACGTGCTTTTTCTTATTATAATTTATAAAAATGAAACACTCAAGATAAAATTATCATATGTGATCAAATGAATCCAATATCGAACCGGATACAATTGTATTGAATCTATATATTTTCACAGGGAGAAAGCTTTAACTGTCCATATGAACTCTGCTGTCCACAGGCTCCATCCACGTGATGCACCAATTCATACAGCCATGTCTTCAGCACTGACACCGTTGCGTAGAGTTCATATGGACTATCATGCCGCAAAGGGAGAGCCCCGTGGATGGCAGAGGCTGTTGAATGTAAACGACAAAGGATCTTCCAGATAGGAATTCGTCGTGCTGACATTGTTCATCCAATTCTGGGGTTATGCAGAAGAGATGGAATACATAACAAATATTTGATTCCAGGAAAGCCAATTAAAGCTTCGAAAATATAACACAAGGAAACAAGTTCCAATCAAGTTAAAACATCAGTCAGAATCCAGAGAAGCCTGACAAACAGGGAGGTAGTATGTATCTAGCTGCCAATATTTGTGCCTTACACCCTCCCAGACTTCCTCTCCTAAGCAATCCTTGACAGGCAAGGGAATAAATTGTGTGGAGTAACCCAAATTACAAAGTTCTAGGGAAACCAACTGACAGTAAACAACATGAAAGAAAGCATTACCACCACATAGGCCATTAAAGAATGAGTAAATTCCTCCAGGCTTTAATAACGCAGGTAGATGTTGGTGAAACTCCCTCATGTCTTCGTAGTATTCCCCATATGTGTCGAAGAATATCCCTGCATAGGTCAAAAGAAAGTATTAAAAGAACTTATGGAAGGACCTGGACATATGGTTCACACAATCCTGTGAGGCTGTGATCACTAAACACCATCATTACAAACAACAAACCATTTATTCATATGAAATTAAGACTTCTTAACCTATACCTTAAATCTGCACAGATTGTATCTTTTTACACTCAAAAAGCATATATATACTCATTTATTCATTGACATACCCATTTCCTGATTCATAACCATATAGATATAAATGGGTAATGATTACAATTGGCCTTCTATATCAGAAATAATGATATAAATGACTAAGTGTCATATAGATATAAATGACTAAGTGTCTCAATGTCAAAGCCCTAGTTCATCAATTTTCTTCTTTCTTTTCTTTTTTTCAAGGTTTTTCAATATCAGAAATAATGATTTCCTCAATCATAAAAAAATGAACATAAATGGTAAAGAAAATGAAACTTCCATTTCACAATGCAAGGTTTAGATAAAAAAGAGGCTAATAAGCCAAAACATTCACCAAGCATCCCATTAATCGAAGATTCAAAACCAACCATGCAACTGTGATACAGCAGATCTTTCCAGATTGCAACAGAGATTAAACTGGTGCCTTGATCTACATCAGTGTTGTCATAACTAAATCCACTTACACTTGCAGTTTCACTAGCCAAATGGTAAAGAAATGAAATTTCCATTTCACGATGGAAGGTATAGATCTAAGAGATTAATAAGCCAAAACATTGACTAGCCAACCTACAAATCAAAGATTCAAAAGTATACATACAAATGTGGTTTGACAGTTTATTCCAGATTGTAACAGAGATTAACTGGTACATTGATCTACATCAGTGATTCAGTGCTGCCATAATTAAATCCACTTATGCTTTAAGTTTCACTAATCAATTCATGCAAGGGCTAAAAGATCCACATAGTGATCAAGTCATGTAACCTTGGGAGTCACATGCTACTTATTGTGATGCAAACCACAAGATCTAGAGATGCTTAGTTTTAGCTTCTTGATTTGTCCCACATTATGGAAGCAATCATCAATTAACAATTGGTAATCACAAGAAGGAGGCTCAATCTATTGCCATGTGAAAATAGAACAATTTACATCACAAAAAAGGAGTTGGAATTTGTTGACCGTAAAAGATTTCAAACTTCAAGAATGACCTGAAGCAAAACCAATAAAACAAGAGCAAAAGCAATACCATCCTTCAAGAAACTGCAAGCCCATAAACCTTGTAGAAAAATTTCCACCAAGAAACATAGTGAAGCTGACTTCTTCTCAACCAGGCATATGATAAAGAATCAAAACAAATGGCAAAAAAATGTCTTCCAAGTGAAATGATGGTTGAGGAACTAAAATTTAGTGAAAAGGAGTAAACTCAATTTTCCAGGATAAATACATGGATATGCAAGATAAGACATGCTACCTTTTGACAACCCAATTAACTACACAGCATATAGACATATTCACATGGACAACCATAAGCAGCAACTAGAAACATACCCTGCATTCTTGATATGAAGGGGCATTATAACTATAGGCTTAAAGATTAAAGTAACATTTAATACTTAACTTCAATTTGATAAGCAGAAATTATGATGACGAAATTTCAAAAGCTAATTTTCAAATATAATAGTAGACATTCATGTATGATTTCTCACTTGTTCATGGTGTAATCTACCAAAAGTCACCTTTCGTACTCTTAGCTTCCTATTACACTTTAAATGAAAAAGCTCTTGGCAATGCCTTCTTCCATGCAAATTTCAGTGATCAGATCCATTCCAAGTTAACAATATTCCCTGCCTAAACTACAGAACTGCAACTGGAAATTGCACATAACTCTAGTTACTGTTGAAACTTTCATTAACCAACATTCATGGAAGGATCCTATGGATTTAAGTGCCTAGATGTCAGTTATGGAGGATTGATATTTGCAAAATACCGAGAATTTTTAAATAATGAAACTTCAATAATAATTAAAGCAGGAAGCAAACTAGCAAATGCCAGAATGCATGATCACATAAAACTAAATAGCATACTATACTAGGCATCACCTAATATCTCAGAGGAGAAAACTAAATGGCAAACACGATCATATAAAATTTATAATCAGTTAATCACAATATACTAGAAAACAGATGAACCACGACAAAGACAAAACAAATATTTTCTTTTTTCAAAAAAAATATTGAGTCTAGTGTTACCATCATAAGATTCCAGCTGAGGAAGAACATCTTGCCAGCGACCAAATATTATCTTTACATTGTCCTTCTCAGCCCATCCAGTACGAAGCATACGATCATAAACATCTGGGTGAGCCTCAACAATAGTATGTGTAGTTGGTCCATAATGTCGAATAGCCATATCTACAAGTCCCATTCCGAAGCCAATATTCAGGATGTGTCCACCTGTGGAGCAAATGGCTTTTGCATGAGCTTCCATCAATGGTTTCTCCCAAGCCATCATGACTGCTTTGCTATTGCCATCCGTAAGCCTATCCTCACTAAATGTAACCCTTTCATCTAAGTAATCCCCATTAGAGTTTCCATTTTTATTAGTTGCCCTTGCAATTGTTCCCAGCACCAACTCAGCTTGTATTCCTGCTCAAGTATAGATACTTCTTCTCAAAACCAAAGGATACACCAACGTTGGTCAAATATGCAATATTTACATTTAAAAGTGCATAAATATACAAATCTGATATCACAGAAATTTTCATGCCCAGATCATAAATAAACATAATATATCAGTATCTATATGTCTTATCCATTGAATGCTGATATCATTATTTTATGTCCTAATGAATGATTGTTACATGCATGGAATGTTAGAAAAATCAATGATTATAAAAGTACTGGCGGGAACCATTGTACACTTTATAAACATGTCTGTCTACATGACTAATTGTAAACTTCCTTGGAACCATTAAACCTCACTCCCTAAGAAACATCATTATAACCTTAAAATATCAAAACAAACCATGAATTCACAATTCCCAATATAATATTCTCAAGTTTCTTAAGGTTAATTTAATTATCTAAATAATGCTCATATACATAAACTAAACCTATTCCTTATTAAGTGATTTAAGAAATATAGAAAAATAAAATAAAATCATTCTATTATCAATAAAGCGCTAAATATTGTTAGCATTCATTTTATCATCAAACTGAACATTTTGCTAAACATAGCATATGAATAACAGGATAATAGGATAGGGGAATTATCCAAACTGAAACCAAATTAAGCACTGTACAACTTTTAAGTTAATGAATTCAATATCAACTAAAACAAAAAAAGGGGGGAGGGGGGGAGGGGGAGAACAAGAAGAAGAAACGAAACAAATGCAGAAGGGAAACAATAAAGTCTCAAGAATAGAATACATCCTAACTACAACCCTATTTTATTGTCAAGCAAAGATAATTACATTCTAAATTTTTTATATGGCAAGTAAAACTCACAATCCATGAGTGGGGAAAGGCACGGTAAAGGATGTCTAGATGAATAGCTTGGGTTTGCATGAAAGGACTGGCCATTACCTCAGTACATTAGGAGCTGTGTTGTAAACACTAAGTAACCCAACGAAATAAGATAAGGGATATATTTTCAGCTCTAATAATAGAGAATTCTTAGGGAAGCTTCCCTAGAGTAGCAGCAGTGTTACTTACCATGGGATAAAAGCAGCTCTAGCAAAGAAATGTCAGAATGTAGTGCTTCTGACATTCCACGGGCAGCATTCTGAAAGGTAACACATAATATGGCATGGATTTAGTTAGCCAAGCAAGGGGTGAATAGGGGATCTTTCTTTTGGGCTCATTTCTAATCTTGTATTTTTTGTTTTGCTAAAATGGGGGAGTTAAGAAAGTTTACCTCCACCTCTCTTGTAATTAAAGTTTCTTATTCTTAATAAATTCTGCCGTTACTGATGAAAAAAAAAAAAAAAGGCATGGGTTTAGTCACTCTTTTTTGCTAAGAAGTTATAACTTCCAATTAATAGATATGCATATCAAGTAACAAGTCAAAACCCCTCAATTTGGTTCGGTTCACTTGAAGCTCATCATTAATGACTGAAACATAACGGCCACGGAAGGAAGAAATATAATTCGCAAAGCAAAACTGATCTTTTTGATCCCGGAAGAAACACCTTTTGTGTCATGATAAACCATATTTAATGCTCAGGTTGCAGTTATTGGTTTACAATTGTCAGTACCTAGAGGTTTTTATAACAAACTATAGAACTTTGTCGAATTTAAATCTCTAACGGTTACTGAAATCCTCAATGGTCTAAACCTCATTTCCCATTACAGAAAGTCATACTCTTTCGTAACAATGAGCAACCGAACTCTTACTTTCCGAAGATTATTGTTTCAGTAATTGAGACGAAAGAACCTTTTAGGCTAATCAATCAATGATTCTGTTGTTGGAGAGAGAGAGAGAGAGAGAGAGAGAGAGAGAGAGAGAGAGAGAACAGGACCTGCATTTAGAAGGACGTCGAAGGCGTCCTGATGACCGTTATCCATGGCGAAGTCTCCAGCTGAGAGGTTAGAGGGAGAGAGGGCGTTCCAAGGAGCGCCGGCTGCGAGCAGACTCTTCACTACATCAGCGTGTCCGTGCTTGGCCGCGTGCATTAGTGGAGTCAGACCTTCACCATCGAAGTACGAAACGTCAGCGCCGGCATCGATCAGAGTTCTAATCTTGGCGGAGTCCCCGGACCTCGCCGCCTCGCACAGTACCTCCCCTTCCTCCATGTTTGCTTACTCGAGTCTCCACTCTCCAGCACCCTCATCGCCAAACGAATCTTTTAACATGGAGGCAAAAACATGGGCCCGTGCCTTGTGGGCTGTGGGCCGTAGCATAGAACTCCTTTAACGCGATCCTGGGCCATCAATGGATCCCGTTTAATTTGTCGTCAATTGAGATAAGTTTTAAGGCTGCAACTTGGGCGAGGTTAGTTCGAACCTAATCCAATCGGGTTGATGTTCGGGTTAGGGTTAGGGTTGAATTTATGAATCCAAATTTATTTCGGATTGGGTTAGGGTTGACTTTTTGGGCAACCTGAACCCAACTCTATAGTACATATCATATATAAATATATGTTATATATGATCTTACATCAGTTTGTTTAGATACATGATAGTTGTATAGCCACTACCACATACTATCATTTATTTCATTTAAGATAATCACTTTACTTAATCCTAATTGGAAATACTAAAACCTTGATAACATATTTTATGTTTTCTAAATATTTTATTTTTTATCTCCTCTATGCTGTTTGCCACCCATAACTTGTTGCCCATAAAAGATCTATTATGAGTCATCATAATAAACTATAGTCATTTCAAATACAGTTTTTTCTGAATTGTGTACTTAAAGAACCAATAAAATTATCAACAAACAAATATTAATACAATATAGGATTTATATATATAATAAAAGTTGAGTTAAAATATAAGATTAAGAAGTTCTACAAGATTTTAAGGGATGGGAAGAAGGTTGGGTTGGCTTAGATTATGGTTGGGGATTTAAAACTTAAAGGTTGGGTTTAGGGTTGAACTCAACCGATTTAGCCCAGCCCAACTTGCAGCCCTAATAAGTTTGGTTGGTAATATTTTCACATCACTATGTGGGCATGGTCGTTTCATTCCAATTTGGTTCAATCGTTTTAGTAACTTCAATACACTTTTTGAAAGAAACACCAAAATGATATTTGTTACAATGAATAAACGTTTTAATCTTTTTGATCACCTAATGGCTATGGCTCCAGCAATTAGGTATCTTCAATGGACTCAAACTTCTCTTATAATCTTTAAAGTATCCCTAGATTTTGTCGACAATTGACATTGTGAACAACAGAAATATCGAAATGTTTATTTTATGCTTCATTATTGTAATAGTAGCAAATCTAATTCCAAACCCATAAAATCTCACAAAATTTTCAAAATATCTATTATAGTTTTTATATTCTTCAAATTTTCAAATGCATACAATAGTACAACATCTTGGATCTTGGTTCTAGAAAATGGGATTTCTTTCTATAAGTTTAAAAATAGGCATGTGTACTATGGAAAAGATATGATATCGGAAAAACAACTGACCAATAAATTGGAATCATAAATGTGGAAGTGAATCAGGTATCATAACAACTGACTAATAAATTGGAATCATAAATGTGGAAGCGAATCAGGTGTCATTTATCAAAATTCATGGGTGGGTTTTGATTGGTCAAAATTTTTTCTATATCATATCTTTCCTGTATCATAGATTTTCCCTAGTTCATAAGGACAACATGAAACTCAAGTGAGGAGAATATTTTGTTGTAATGCAAATAAAAATGATGTGGTATTAATTCACCACGGTTGAACCGCCATGTGGACTAAGGACATGGAATAATAACTAGTGAGGGCATGGACCACCATGCATCTTAAGCTGGGTTGACGTGGAGAACAGCAACATGGTGCAACCTCACTTGTTGTAAAGAGAAAGATGTCAGAGCACGCCACAATCCTCGAATACAGAAATGTGGTGAACACCAAATATAGCCCAATGTTCCTGCATTCCTCGTTCCACCTTTCGCACTGAACATAAGAAACCCCTGAAACCTTGATTAAAGATTACCTTGGGAGATGACAAGCAAGGAGCACAACGAGACTCCCCAGTAAGTGTTTAATGGCACATTGCTCAAGGTAATGCTCTCTCACTTTCTAGCTCTCTTTCTCTCTAGCTTTCTAATGAGAGTCAAAATTGGTGACGTCTCCGAAGTAGCTTGAGATTCACCTGTAAGGGGAAGACGAGGTCAGAAGGCCTAGGGTGATATCCCAAGCTTAGATCTCTGACAATCAAGTCAATGGTCGAGCTATCCAAAGTATGTTAGGTGAGAATTTAATGAGGTATAATGTATGAATTGAATGCTAAATCTGACCTTTATATAGGTTTTCGGATGCATGCCGAGTGTGTACTTGTCAAAGAGGTGGGGAACACATGTTGCCTTTGCAAGACACTTGGAACTTGGCTTGGACACCTAGAGCTTGGCCAGGACACCTAGAATCGGTTAGGACACTTAGAACACGGTTAGGGCTACTTGGTGCACGGTCAAGACACCTAGGACTCGGCCAGGCCACCTAGAGCTTAGGTGTAACATGCCCAACTAATTTGTTCTCCACGTTGTTGAAGCATGGAGATGGCTCATGACCCATTAAATGACGGGGCTGCCATACGTGTTGGTGACTTCACTACATGGAATTGCTAAATGACCGCTTCCTATACACGTAGGGAAGCTCAAATGTGACCATCCTGGGGTAGCTCTTCTCAACGAAAGGTGCTTTCTGCACTTGTAGCTTGGGTTGCAATCTGAGCTATTACTTAGTTGGATCCCAGGGATATCAGAGGATAGCTTGCGTCTATTTGATCAACAAACTATGCACAACACAACGAGGTGACCTATAACCACCCAAGGTGTCTTTGTTTCCCCAAGGTCATACTAAACCATTGAGGTCTAGTTTGTGGGCCAAACATCAATTCTCCTACAGTTGCCACATGCCCAATCACCTCGGGGGTTAGTTTTGCCCCCCCCCCCCATTCGAGGTCAAGGTGATTTAGCTCGGGCAAAGGAAGTATCTACTCCAAAGATAAATCTTCTCGGGTGTTTGGTTGCTCATTCTTGTTTGAATCCCCTAGTCTATTTGGAAGCACTATTTAGGGCATTCTAACAGGTGTGCCACTTGCATGTATGGACCTGAAACTATTTATTAACTCGATGTGGACTTAAAAAACATACTCAATTGGTTTGGAACCTTGAGGAGTCTAAATGTCGGAAATCTTGGCTATCGAGCTCGTTTAGTCATAGCCATCCATTGTCCACTTCCTCCGTCTATAAATAGGAATGCCAAGGGGGTCCATTTGCACATTTGTCTTTGAAGTGGTCCCTCCTATCTAAGGTTGAAGAGCTCGCTGCCAATGGTTTCTACATGTAGTTGTCTTCTGATCTCGTCTTCATTCTCCACTTTTTCATGGGTGAGTCTTTCCTTCCCGAGTTCTTTTCCATTCTATGTTACTTTTAATAGAGTCCCATGTTGAGCTCCACAACTAATGACTTTAAGGAAATGGATAGGGTAGAGAGGGAGGTCGCGAAGTCGACCTCTACAGCTTATAGAGTTGGGGTAGCTCACCTCGATCTCTAACAAGCTTGAGATTATCCCCAATGAGCCTTTAACTTTGACCTAGTGTACCTTAGTCGACTTGGAGAGGATCTGTCTCCTATATGGGGTCCCTGATGACTACCAATTTAGGCCTCTAGATCC
This sequence comes from Nelumbo lutea, assembly GCF_056320005.1. Classification (NCBI taxonomy): domain Eukaryota; kingdom Viridiplantae; phylum Streptophyta; class Magnoliopsida; order Proteales; family Nelumbonaceae; genus Nelumbo; species Nelumbo lutea. The sequence goes on from NC_142684.1 coordinate 124,721,476, forward strand.
TAACGAGGCTCCTTGGCACCATAGCAACAACGAGGTTTGTGTATTTGAGCAACAATTCGTTGCTAGGTTGAGGTTTCCCCTCTGATGTCTTGTGACCAACCTCTTGAATTGCTTTTGATCACCCTAGGAAGCTCTCCCTTAATAGCATTAGGCTTACTATAGAGGTAGCCTTGCCACATGGGGTCCCCATTAACGTCAGGGTTTTTGGGGCTTTGTGTGCACTCAAACACCACCCCAAGGACAAGAAATACTACTACTTTGCCTTCAAGAACAACAAAAAGTTCCTTGAAGGCCTCCCAAATAAAGTCTCAAATTGGAAGTTGATGTACTTTTCATCATCCAGGATAATTACTGGAAGTTCATCAACCATTGGGGCTCGATTTTTAGAAACTTTGAGGGCCATCACCTAACCTTGGAGGAAGCAATTCGGTTACAAGAGGTCGTTGCTCTCGGGTTTAAGATAGATTATTATTTGGCCGATGATGCACTCCTGTGAATAGGCATGAGTCTAGGGCACCGAGGTAATCTACTTTTAGTTCTCCAAAGTCCTATCCTTTTTTATGCTTGTCTTTTTTCCTTAGCTAAAATGGCACTAACTAGGTTCTTTGCTTTTCAGTAGTTAACATGGACCACATGTCAAGGAGTTTTGTCACCGAGAAGCTGAAGCCAAAGAAGAGCAAGACCATCGAGGGTGAGTCTTTCCGCATCATCAAGATGTGGGTTACCATAGGCACCACCAAGGTCATTGCTTTGGAGGACAAGGACCATAGGTTAAGTTGGCCGAGCATTCCTTGAGGTTAGGGGAAATTTCTGAAACCGGTAACACATTGACACCCCCACCTCCATGGACCCCCCAAGTGTCGATCTCTATAACCCCTCCTCTTGCTCAGGTGAGGGAAGGAACCTCCATTCAACTTTCTGAGTGCACACTGATATGGGTTCTTGCATGGTTAGTTTGCCAAGGAGATCATGTGTCACCACATCGTGGCCTGCAAACTGAGTAGGGGGTTTGTGTTGCCTTCGTCATGGGTCGAGGTCAAGAGCCTGCCCTTTGATGTGGTGGAGATTTGCCTTTTTAAGTACATGAAGGTAAGTCAATATCCTCACATTTCTTCTCTTCCTACACTTTCCACCATGTATTTCCAACTTTAGTTAATTTTCTAGGTAAATGCCATGGCTCAAGGGGTTTGTGCATAAGCTCGGAACCAACAACATTGGGTTGACAACTTGACCTAGGTCAAAGAGGGTTACCTTGCTGAAATCGACAAGGTTTTAGAAGAGAAAGGATCAAGTGGTGTCTGACTTGGAAGCTCATAATGCCGAGCATGAGGCAATTGTATATAGTCTAGTCACTAGCCCACCGTTATTGAGCTGTCCTAGAAGCTCCAAGCCTCTGGGTCCAACTGCCATGGCCTTCTATCCTAGGCTAGTGAGCCCAAGGTCATGATGGAGGAGGCGAAGAGGGCCCAATTATTGAGGGTCCGAGAAGAGCTTAAGGCTGAGCTAGAGAAGTTGAGGGTGGAAAAGGCCGATAAATTGAGGGCCCAGGAGGAATTGCTGACCGCTACTCAAACGAAGGCTATTGCAGCTTACAAGCTCTCCCAGGAGTGCGAGATGGAGAGGGATTATTATGCAGAGTACTTTATAGCAAAGGGACTTAGACTTTGCAAGCTTCTATCTACTAGGATGCCAAACCACCCCGTTAGTGAGCAAAAGATGTCGGAGGTGCCTGGAATCTCTTTATTGCTGCCAACCAAGACAGTGAGGCCAAGGAAGATCATGAGGTGACCGGGTTTGATACCGTGACTCCTCCCGCAAGTGACTAGGCTATCGACAACCTTCCCCCCTAGTGATTAGTTTATCTATTTTCATTTTGCTTTGATGTGCTTTCCGAGCTGATGTTGTCAATTTTTTTCTTTTTGAACTCTATGTACTAGCCTCTTTTTTTATCAGTAATAAAAGTGATATTTTGTTATACTTGTGGATTTTGTTGAGTTATTTGGCTTAATTCACTTTCCCACCTTTTTCCACCTCAATTGAGTTATAAACCCTTAATTGTTGCCCCTCTTTTCCCAAGATAACTATTAGTTTGCTCAAGTCATCCTGGTAGGAAACCGAGTTACCCATCCCGATGTGTTAATGTTTTCTAGGAATTCTTTTAACATGACATCAAGTTGAGTGATCAAGTTTCCCACCTCAGTTAGTTCCAAGTTGAGTTAAAATGAATGATAGACAAACAAACTTAAAATTTCATTTTCATTTATACATAGTACATCTCCTTAAGTTCATGGCATGCAAGTACGAGGTACAGCTCGCCCACCCATAATTTGTAGTTTGTAGGTCGTAGGTCCTAGCACTTTAACAACCATATAGGGGCCTTCCTAGTTCAAGCTTAGTTTTCTTGCTCTCAACTCTAGCACAATCAACTTTTTAAGGACAAGGTCATTGACCTTGAAGCTTCTCTTCTGAATCGGGCATTGTAGTACTAAGCTACTTGTTATTGCTAGGCTACAATCCATACTTGGGCTTAGTCTCTCACTTCCTTGATCAAGTCCAAGTTATTCATAAACTCGTCTTCATTCTATTCTTTCTCATAAGTCTCTATTCGTAATGCGGGTACTTCGATCTCGACGAGAATCACAGTTTCTATCCCATATGTCAAATTAAAGGGTGTTTCCCCAGTGGTCGTTCCCGTTGTTCGAGACTAGAACCCAAGGTAGTCTAAATCTATAAATAATATTCTTCCAAATAAAGTTTTGAATGTTTTGAGATGTAATGATGGAAAATGGCTCAGACTCTACCCACTCAGTGAAGTAATCTATCATGACTATGAGTTGTTTGCATTGTCCTGTAACTACAACAAAAGACCCCAATAGATCGATCCCCTATTGTGCGAAAGGCCATGGACTAACGAGGTACTGGAGGTCAGTTGCAACTTGGCAAGAGATTTTGGCATGGCGCTGGTAGTAGTCACACCTCTTAACAAATTAAAGTGCGTCGACTTTCATGGTAGGCCAATAGTACCCCTGCCGAAGTGCTTTTTGGGCCAGCAACATGCCCCCCAAGTGTGCATCATACATCCTTTCATGGATATCCCAGAGTACCTGATTAGCTTCAGAAGGCCTGAGACACTTAAGGTATGGAAAGGTGAAAGACTTTTTGTATAATTGATTTTTGATGATTACATATCGAGCTAACTTCCTCTGCACTTTCTTGGCTTCCAAGAGATTTGAAGGTGAGGTGCTTATTTGCAAATAGCTTAGTATAGGGTCCATCCAACTCGGTTTGAGTGCCAACATTGAAGAGACCTCGACAACTGGGATATCTAGGATGTTGAGTCACTGTAAGTCCTTGACGTGCACAGTTCTCTGGGAATTAATATCTATTGAGCCGACTAGCTTTGATAGTGTGTTGGCTTGGGCATTTGAATACATGGGAATTTGATAAATAGAGAATTCCTCGAAATGGGAAACTAATCCTTGTACCTTCACTAAGTACTTGGCCATGGCGGGCTCCTAAGCCTCGTAACGTCCTATCACTTGATTCACCACGAGTTGGGAGTCGCTATATATTGTGATTTTTGTCACCCCAACCTCTTTGGCCAGGTTTAGACTAGCAATTAGTGCTTCATACTCCGCTACATTGTTTGATCCCTTGAACCTAAAGCATAATGCATATTCTAACTTAACTTCTTTAGGTCTGAGTAGGATAAGGCTGGCCCACTGCCCTTCTAATTGGATGAGTCATCCATGTGCAGAATCTAGGTTGTCAACAAATTTGGACTGGGAGCTAGTGGATGCTTCTTTCAGAGTTGGTGGTTTTGGCGTGAAGATATATTCAGTGATGAAATCAGCCAATGCTTGTGCTTTGATTGTAGGTCGGGGTTCATATCTCATGTTGAATTCACTGAATTCGACCGACCATTTGAATAGCCTTCTCGACACCTTAGGTTTTGTTAGTACCTGTCGAAGTGGCTAGCTGGTGAGAACAACTATAATATGTGCCTAAAAATAAGGTCGGAGTTTCTGAGCTGAGATGATCAAAGCATAGGCTAACCTCTCAATGTTTGGGTATCTAGTCTTGGCATCTCATAAAATTTTACTAATGAAGTATATGGGACATTGGACCTTATCCTCCCATCGTATAAGATCGAGCTTATGACCTCATCACCGATAGACAGGTAAAGGAATAATACTCCTCCTAGTTCAAGGGTGGCCATCAAGGGAAGTGAGTCAAGCTACTACTACAATTCTACGAAGGCATTTCGATACTTTTTCGTTCATCCAAAGTCTTTAGCTTTCTTGATAGCTATAAAGAATGATAAGCACCAACCTACAAGCTTGGAGATAAATCAACTAAGGGCAACAATTTGGCCATTTAGTCATTGGACTTGAGGACACGTCGAGTAAGCCTTGAGGATGCGTGTCTAATATGGCCTGAACCTTCTTGAGGTAAGCCCTGAGGACACGTCGAGTTACTATGAATTCCAAGAATTTTCCTGAGGTAACACTAAAGACACACTTATTCAGGTTGAATATAAGTTGATACTCTTTCAACACCCCGAATATCTCATTTAAGTCGGATATGAGATCGCAAGCAGCTCGACTTTTAGTAACCATGTAATCGACATACACTTCAACATTTTTTATTAGATCTTTGAACATTCTATTTACAAGTCTTTGGTAAGTGGCCCTGGCATTTTTCAAGCCAAAGGGCATCACTTTGTAACAAAAAAAATCCCATATCAAATACAAAAGAAGTTTTTTCCTTGTCACTTGAGTTCATCAAAATTTAGTTGTATCCGGAGAATGTGTTCATGAAGTTGAGCAGCTTGTAGCCAAAGGTCGCACCTACGAGGTAGTCTATCCAAGGTAGTGGGTAGTAGTCTTTGGGCCAGGCTCTGTTTAAGTCAGTGTAATCTATACAAATCTGCCACTTCCCATTCGCCTTCTTTACAAGTAGCATTTTGCTAACCCGGCTGGGGTATTTCACCTTCCTGAAGAAATTGGCATCCAACAACTTCCCAACTTCTTACTCGACCACTTGTAGATGATTAAAAGCAAACTTTTGTCTTTTCTGCACTATAGGTCAGCTCATCTCGTAGATCCGGGGGGAAAAGAGAACTAAGAGAACTAATTTGGATTGTTTTGTTGGGCTCCATCGATGAGATGGGTACTACTACAGTCTGCTCGACAGGCTAAGCTCGATTAACAGTCTCCTCCATAGTTCAGTCTAGGTCAGTGGTGATGTCTTCCTACTTCTAAATCGTCGACTTCTTCGCTCTCCTTAGCTTTTCCTCCTTCGTCGGCTTCTTTCCCTTTAGTGCTGCAATGTAGCATTGTCTATACTCAACTTGCTTACCCCAGACTGTCCCCCCACTGTTCTTGATCAAAAACTTCATCATCAAGTGGTATGTCGAGGCACGATGTGGAGGGCATGGAGTAAGGGTCTTCCAAAAATGATGTTATAGGGCGAGAGTGACTCTACTACAAGGAACTTTGTCATAACACTAGCCTGTCTTGGCGTGGTCCCTAATGTTACCAACAGGCAAATCTTACCAATTGGTTTAACTAAATCCCTTGAAAAATCAACAAGAGGTACATTGGTAGTGGCTAGCTTCTTCTTGTCCAGCTTCATCTACTCAAAAGCTATGTCAAACATAATATCAGTTGAACTTCTTGAATCAATCAAGATGCATTTTACCATGTAATTCACTATAGTCATGCAAAAGACCAATGTGTTTTCATGTGGAAATTTGACATTCTTCATGCCATCATCCGTGAATACGATTGGCTAATTGGTTTTTGTCTTCTTTACTGGGCGACTCCCCTGGTTGGTTCGTAGTTCTCGGACTGAGGCTCTCCTCGTCGTTTGGATGCATCCTACTATAGTCGAGCTTCTTGCAATGATAGTTATAATAACTACAATACCGTCTAGGAGTTTGTCTATACCATCGAGCGCCTTATACTTTTGTGCGGCTCGCTCTTCTTTCAAGAACTGCTTCAGGTAGCCTTTCAAGATCAATTTTTTTTTTTTCATTTTTTAGATCACGACAGTCTTTTGTGTCATGTCCAACTGTGTAGTGGAACTTGTAGTATTTGTTCTAGTTGTGCTTAGCTGGGTTCCCCTTTAAACGAGGTGGTTACTTCAAGAATTCTTCATTCTGGATTTGCATCAGGATTTGACCACAAGGGGCATTCGAGGGCGTATACGATTCAAACTTCCAAGGAGGAGTTTGAGATCGTGTTGATGACCCTTCACCCTTGTTTCCCTTGGTTTTCTTCCTTCCTTCTCTTTAGTCCCCATATATCTTGTGCTTCTTTTATTTGTGCTTCCTCTTCATCTGAAAATCCTCTTCTGAGTTCATGTACTTCTCGGCTCATTCTAAAAACTCTTCCATGCACAATAGGGAGTCTTGGTAAGGGAAAAAGCGAAATACATGTCCTTCATTCCTTAGATAGCTACTACTAACTAGACCGCTAGTTTGAGTTCTCTCACTTCTAAGAATTCACTTTTAATTCTCTACATGTAAGCCTCCAAGCTATTGCCAGGCTTTTGCTTAACATGCATGGGCATGACTGCAATCTTCTAACACCTGCAACTTGTTACAAAATGAGTTTTGAAAAGCTCGGCAAACTGAGACCAACTCATAATCGAGCGAGGTGGTAGCACAGAGTACCAAAGTCTCGTTGCCTTCCAGAAGGTAGTAAGAAATAGGGATGAGCATGGGTCAGTTCAGTTTGGTTCCATAGCAGAACTGACCCACTCATAATCGAGTGGTTACAAAATGAGTTTGGTCTCAAATTGGTTCTAACACCTGCGACTTGTTACAAAATGAGTTTTGAAAAGCTTGGCAAACTGAGACCAACTCATAATCGAGCAAGGTGGTAGCACAGAGTACCAAAGTCTCGTTGCCTTCCAGAAGGTAGTAAGAAATAGGGATGAGCATGGGTTAGTTTAGTTTGGTTCCATAGCAGAACCTAGAACCTACCCTGTAAAGGTTGGTTCTGACCTTGGCGGTTCCAAGGTTGGTTCCAAGGTCTACTCATGGTGTAGGTACATAGTGCTCGCTCAGACCCTCGTAGAACATCAAATACCAAGACTAACCCCACAAAGGTGCATGCAAACAACCATAGTCAATCTCCATGTTGCGATGAACCTGCAATAGACCATCAACCTTGCAATGAACTCACAACGCGTATTGAGTAGGTCCACTAGGCCTACTCAGTGCCCAAACCAAGGGAAACTATGATTGAACCCATCCAAGGGCCTTAAGCTTACTCAAGCGTGCTGTAAACCCATGCCCACCAAGGTTTACAATAAACCAATGACTAATAAATCCACTCGTAACCCAAATCAAGAAAAACCTAGGCCAAACCCACAGCAGGGCCCACGTGTCCCTAAAGGCATGTGAAACCTACGACGATAAAAGACGTGACGGAGTGCCACGTGGAGTCTGCAAAGCGGCGCCCGCCAAGCAGTGACGTCATTACTACCATGTCAATTAAGTTAAATTGCGCAAAAGGTAGTAGTACATGTAAGTAATGAAGAATCTTGAGGAGAAGGAAAGCCAATCCTCGGAAAGATTCTCATGAGACACATGGTGAAACCCCGTTAGCACTTAATAATTGACAGCGAGTCCAATATTCCCTTTCTTGATACAGCACAAACATTCTTATCCCCTACCTTTTAGGATCTCGGGCTCACCCCCATAAATAGAGCTTCTCCTCGCATTGAAAGACATCAGATCTTTAGCATTCTTGGCATCTAGCGCCCTCAAGCACTCTCTCTAACCCCTCGCCCTCACATCCTTAGTCCCCAAAAATCTCATTTTCCCAATTCACAGGCCTCTCTCTGTCTTTCAAAGAGACCACCCTCTAATTGAGCCTTACCCCTCCTACACATGGAACATGTTCTTTCTTTACTCTCCTCCTTCAAGAAAAAATATAAACATGTCCTTCAAAAACTTGATTTTCAATAATGATAATATATAGTTTAAAACTTATATTATCTTTATTGATTAAATTGTGTAGTTTAATATGTAGATTATTATAATATATTAATATATGGTTAAAATCTGTCACTATAATTTAAATTTTGTAAATATGATTTTTTACATTATTTATTATACACAAAAATATTAAAATGAAAATAAATGATCAAACCACTTAAGTAAATTGATGGTCAAGTGAGACCATGGCTTTTGTAACCATGAGTGCTTTGGCTCAAATCTTCACATCCTTAAAAATACTTTGGGGTTTATTTTAAGGAAAGTTCGGTTCCAAGGCCGGTTCCACCAAGGCCAGTTCATTGGGTCAATCCAGGTAGGGTAAACCCCAAGACCCTAGAACTGACCTGGTTGGGGGTCGGTTCCAAGAATTTGGAACCAAATCCCTACCCTATAACAGATCAAGTAAGGCCGGTTCGAGGGAAGTTCGAGGTCAGTTACATTCATTTCCAGGTAGAATGTACCCATTTGCTCACCCCTAGTAGGAAAGGCCAAGCTCATGTTAGCTTTTCGAGGCATCATGGAATAGCATTAAAGCTTGTAAGCTTTCAACATGGTTTACAAGTTCAATGGTTCCATCATATGTTTCGAAGGTTGGGGCCTTAAACCCCAGAGCTTGTAGGTCTAACAGGATCTCTAGATAGAGGGGGGATGCTTTCATTAGGTTTGGTACATTGGATGTGAGTCTACTTATTACCTCTTAGGGAGCAGAGTAATGCGTATCATGGCATTCCCATCACTCACCCTAGTTGTTGACTAGAGACTGATAATGTCATCTTCTCTGTTGCTCGGATGCCCAAGTGATTTGTTTTGGGGGATGAGTTGGATCTGCTTAACTCCCCAAAAACATACGAACCCCGAGTAGTTGGTTCTGGTCAACAATCTTGCCTTTCATGTCGATCTTTTTCTTCGATCCTTCTTCGATCTGGCCACTTTCCTTGATGTTGGTCATGGCGGAAAGGCAATCTATCTCTTCTTTTGTCCCCCCCCCCCTGTTATGTTAAGTTAGTGGAGGAACGACAAGCGAAGGGATTGGTGGAGCTAGCTGGTTCTGTTGTACTTACTAGACGGGTTGGACAACCTGATTTTGTTGGATTAGCTAGACTGGGAGATCTTTTGGAGGTGGTGGCACATGTTGATTCTATTGTTACTACTGTTGGAAGAGATTTGGTTGTGTTATCGCTTCCATTGTAGCATGTCGTGTAGCTTGTCTGACGATTTGCATAAGCTCGTCGCGATTGTGAACTTTGAGATTCATATCTTTGACTATCTACACCAAGTCATTGAACTCCTCATGGTAGACTCCTCGAAGCCCCTTAGGGGAAGGGAAATGCCAGGAGTGTCCTCGTGAGGTCTCACCAGGAGAATGGTGAAAAGTCCATTGGGTATGCCATGAAGTGTGACATGTTGATAAAGCAAAAGTTATCTAAAGGATGACTTTTGTTCTAGATTTCCCACAAATTGAGCCAATAGATGTGGGTCAAAATTGGCAATGTCCTCAAAGTAGCTCAGAATTCACTTGCAAGGGGAAGACGAGGTCAGAGGCCTCAGGGTGATATCCCAAGCTTAGATCTCTGACAATCAAGTTAGTGGTTGAGCTATCCGAAGTATGTTAGGTGAGAATTTAATGAGGCATAAAATATGAATTGAATGCTAATCTGACCTTTATATAGGTTTCAGATGAATGCCAGGTGTGTACGTGTTGGAGAAGTAGGAAACATCACTTGGAGCTTGGTTTGGACACCTAGAGTTTAGTTAGGACACCTAGAACTTGGTCAGGACACCTAGAGTTCGGTGAGGACACTTGAAACTCAGTCAGGGTCACTTGGTGCATGGTTAAGACACCTAGGACTCAGTCAGACCACCTAGAGCATAGGTGTAACATGCCCAACTAACTTGTTCACAATGTTGCCGATGCATGGAGAGGGCCCGAGGCCTACTGAATGAAAGGGTTGTTATACTAGTTGGTGACTTCGCTGCATGGGACTGCCAGATGGTCGCTTCCTATACACGTGGTGAAGCTCGGACGTGACCCTCCTAAGGTCATCTCGGTGAAAGGTGCTTTCTTGTACTTGTATCTTGGGTTGCACTTCGAGCTATTACTTAGTTGGATCTCGGGGATGTCAAAGGATAGCTAGCTCATGTCTATTCGATTGGTGGGCTACGTGTAGCAAGGCGAGGTGACTTATAACCACTTGAGGTGGACTGCATTCCCCCGAGGTCGTACTAGACCATCGAGGTCCGGTTCATGGGTCAGACCACAGTTCTCCTATGGTTGCCACCTGCCCAATCACACCGGGGGTCGATTTGCCCCTATCACTTTCCAAACTCTCTAACTAGGCTAGCAACTCATCTCAACTAGCTCGGTCTAATCGACCACCAAGCTCATCAACTAGCTCGGTCTAAGTTTTAGGAAATGGATTAAAACTACCAATACTGCTTGCAAAATCCCTTAAATTACTCTTATGTTTTCTGACAACTAACTCTACCCCTACCATTGTAATTCTGCCACATTCTGTCCGCATGTGATTGCTTGTGACTGCTGTAACTTTTTAAACCCTAATTTTTCCCTTTAATTGTTCATTTGTGATTGCACGTGACCCAATTCTTATGACCACCTTCACCTTTGCAGGTTGATAGAGCTGAGTTTCAAGGATTTACATTCTTTAGAACCACAAATAGAGGAAAGAAGCTCAAATATTTCACGCCCATATATGGTATCATTGCCTTCCGTGGAATTATGCAACAAATTAATAATTTATTCAAAATGCCCCCTAATGGTTTAGGGTATTACCCTTATGCAAACGGCCAATTAATCAATTGATTAATCAATTGAATCTTGAGACACACTCTGCATCTTTAGTGATAGTGCACTGAAAGAAGAAAATACCCCATGAGATTGATGCAGAGAGAGGAAGACTGACTTCTATAAGAAGATCAAACATTTGGCATAAATCAGCTGCATTATAGGTTTGAGGTCTGATGATTACAGATGTGACAACATGAATAGATTTCCCCTGTTAATGCTACTGTGTGCTGAAAAGGTGTGGTATGTGTTTGAAAATTTGAAGGACATTGATGCGTAAAATTCAACATTTCAATTATTTACCAAAAGAGACATTTCAATCTTTTCATCAATTATTTATCAACAATGTCAATTGTGAAATTCTAGAGATATTTTAAGGGATTTTAGAAACAGTAGGATTGTATAAGTCCCTTTCCTAAAATTTAGGAATAGTTTAAGAGATTTCCCCTGAAAAGAACCCGAAACTGAAACTTAACCTAATTCTCTGGCCTCAATTCTCCTCTAGTTGATATGTTGTTGTTGCTTAATTAACAAATTTTCAATTTTAATTTTCTTTTGTAATCCTATGGCCGTGTTTTCATTTATTCATAATTATTAATAATAGATATGATATCAAATAGACCTGTTCATGCCGGCCCGGCCCCCGGATGGGCTTGAATAGGTATATGGGCCCGTGGGTTTAACTTCGGGTCAAAAAGCCTGGCCCGCAATAAATTCAAGTCGGGCTTGGGATTTGCCAAAATAGCCCGGCCCGAGCCCGGCCTGGCCTGACCTATAGTTAAACCTAAGTGAAAAAAAAAACCCTAGTCGAGACCTCTTTGCCTCTTTACATTCTTTTTTCCAGCTGAACCCTTCATCTCCAATCTCCACATCCTCCACACTCCACAGTTCTCATCCTCACACTCTTAGGCAGCCACAACCGACGAGGCGGCGAACGTTCACCAATGCAACAACTCCGGTGGCGATGGTGAACTCTCTCTCTCTGTCTCTCTCCCTCTCTCTCTCTCTCTCTCTCTCTCTCTCTCTCTCTTTCTTTCTCAGACGCAAACTGATCAAGTGATCATTGTCAAAATCGCTAAGTCAGGCTCGCAGCTCACAGACCACAGTCACCGATTCACTACAAACTCTCCGGCGAATACAATCACCGGCGGCGGCGGTGAGTCCTCTTTACCATTTTATTCTATTACAATATTTAGTGTTCACTGTTTTTATAACTGTTGGAGATAATATATTATAAACTTCTGCAACTTCCAATCGATTGGGAGTCTGAAATCACCACCAGGTTTGTCCAGCCATGATCCATCCAATGTGAAACGTAATCGTTGTGTGAATTATGCAGAAAAAAATGGGTGTTATACTGTTATCATAATTGCTTAAAAATATGAAAATGTGAAAGTGTAAAACGTAATTCCACCACCGCATAGCCATGGACTGATGGGCGCCACTAAGCTAAGCAATAGGAAAGATATTAAAAATAAATTATCAAACAAAATGACATAGAAAAGAGATTCAGAAGAAGAAAACGGATTTAAAGCAAGGAACCCATATTTAAATTTCAACGTAAAAGGAAAGAGAGATGCTACCATGAAGGAGGTGGAGTTGGATTGATTGAGAAGTGTGGATTCATTGAAGTTGCAAAATTTGAATGCTCTATTGTGGAAAATGTAGACATTGTGGTGGCGTTCATATTTGAAAATTGTCAACAGAACGGTAGAAGGTTAAACATTTTAGCTTCAGCTGCAACTTAAAAATCTAATAAATAGCCCTAACTTAACTTACCGACCACCACCAGGTTTGCCTCTGCATTACAAATCCTGTTAGAGTGTTAGTATCAGAACTGCTATTAAAAAATATGAAAATGTTATAGCGGTATAACTGTGTTTGCATTAAACATGAATTCAGTCAACTTCTCTGCATGCTCTGTTCCAAATTATCAGTTTATCTAAGTAGTTTCTGTATATATTATATATAATTTACATGAGAAAATGCATCTACCATTCAACACATATCAATTTTCCATGTGTGCATAGAGTTGGGATTGAAGTTTCATTCTTAGTAGCCATATCTGGCACCTGAACACACGTTAACATGTATGACCACATATGAATAACCTAAGCAATTATGATAACACCCATTTTTTTCTGGGCGGCAGAAACTAATTAAGATCTGTGCCCTTTTTCTCTTCTCATTCTTCTTCTATTCTCTTCCCTTCTCTTCCTCTCTTCTTTCTTCTGTTTTTTCCTTATTTCTTTTTGGTTTTCTTGTTGAAACTACATCAGAATACTGATCGACTGTAAACAGCACCCGCCATCTATTCTCAAGTAGTTGTTGGTTGATTAGGAAATGATATTGGAGGTTCATGGCAGTATAGACATGCAATGAGAAACATTAAAATGATGACTAGAGGTTTGAGAATTAACTATAGATGGGTACCAAGATCAGCCAAGTGTGGCTGATTCTCCTGCAAGAGAAGGGGTGGGAAGGGAGCAAATGTACTGATAGTTTATTTCCCAAAAAGGCAGTGTATGAGTGGGACGGTGGGTAGCAGGTGTTGGCCCAATACGAGGGAAATGTTGGCTTTTCCTATTTGTACAGCATCTTTATCACAATACTAATAAAGTTTGATTGTCATTTTTCTTGAAAATTCTATAACCCATGGAACTTAAGCATCATACCTCAAGTGAAAAGTGATAGAAATAGAAGAAGAGGAAGAGTGAAAATCTATTAGTCTTCACATGCACAAAGAAACAATAGTGATAGCCGAATGCTATCATCTTGCTTGAATGCTATTGTTTGTCTTGAAATAGAAATTTACTAGGTAATGTTGGTCTTCTCTCCTTTAGAATTTATGTAAATTTTGATTTATATTATTTTGTCTTGAATTCAGAATTTATATTATTTTTTTAATGTAAATAAATTTTGATTTATATTGATTATTGAATTCAGAATTTATATTATTTTTTTAATGTAAATAAATTTTGATTTATATTGATTATTGAATTTATAATTTATGCTGAATTTATATTCTTTTTTAATGTAAATAAATTCTGATTTATATTGATTATTGAATTTAGAATTTATACTTAATTTATATTCTTTTTTAATGTAAATAGATTCTGATTTATATTGATTATTGAATTCAGAATTTATATTGAATTTATATTCTTTTTTAATGTAAATAAATTCTGATTTATATTGATTATTGAATTCAGAATTTATACTGAATTTATATTCTTTTTTAATGTAAATAAATTCTGATTTATATTGATTATTGAATTCAGAATTTATATTGAATAATCTGCAATTGGTTTTTTTTTTTTTTTGCAGATTCAGAAATTATATTCTTTTTCAATGTAAACAAATTGTAGAAATTTCTTTTAGTTTTTTATTTAATTTATGCTTGTCTTATTGATAAAATTAGAATTCATTATGCGGATTATTTCATATTTAATAATTACTATCATGTCAATGGCAAGTGAAAATGCGATTGCTGGAGTAGATATAGTTGATGATGACTATCAAGAGTTTGACCAGACTTCCACTAAGAAAAGATTGGCATTTAAGGTGTGGGAAGAAATGGAAAAGATTAATTCGGAGAAGGCACGATGTAAGCACTGGATGAAAATATTACAAGGTAAGTCAAGTAAGGGAACTACTCACTTGAAGCATCATTTAGAGCATTGCCCTAGATGTAGAATTCAGGATATTAGACAGTACAAAGTAACTACTCAATCAAACACTGATGGGAGTACTTCTTTGAAAAACTACAAGTTTGATCAACAAGAGTCTCGTAGGGCATTATCAATTTTTCTTGTATGTGGAAAACACCATTTTACTACTTTTGAAGAACATGGTTTTAGATTCTTTATTCAATCTATAAATCCTGAATTTAAAAATGTGAGTAGGCATACTGCTAAAAGAGATATCATGTCTAGTTATGTTAAAGAGAGAGAGGATGTGAAAAGTGATTTATCTAATGTACTTGGTCGGATTTTTTTAACTTCCGATAATTGGAGATCTGAGCACACTGATGATGAACTCATGTGTATAACTGCTCATTGGATTGACAACAATTGGAAGTTACAGATGAGGTGGCCATGTGCTTAAGCGAATGGAATATTGATTAAAAAATTTTTAGCATCACATTAGATAATGCTAGTTATAATGATGTGATGGCTAATCTTTGAAATTGAGATTTTCAATACATAAATATTTGGTGTGTGGTGGTGATTTTTTCAAAGTTCGTTGTTGTAGCCATATTTTGAATCTTATTGTGCAAGATGATTTGAATATTGTTGATGATCTTGTTTGTAAGATTCGGGATGGTGTGAAAAATATAAAGAAATCAACTACCTAGAAGCATAGATTTTATGAACTTGCTGAAAAAAGTTTTCACTTAAACACAACTAGAAGATTGTGGTTAGATATGTGTGTGGGATGGAATTCAACTTATTTGATGCTTGAACATGCCATTTATTATAAGCAAGTCTTACAACATTGGGGGCAAAGGGATAATATTTTTAAAATGTTTATGCTTTTGGAAGAAGAACGGGGAAAAGTGGATAAGCTTTACAAGTTCTTAAAGATTTTTATGATGTTACTTGCATGTTTTCTGCCACTAAGTACCCTACTTCAAACATTTACTTCAAGGGAGTGTGGATGATTCATAGACATTTGATGTTAGTGAGTAAGGAACCTCAGAATTTTATGACTGACATGGTTAGAAAAATGAAGGAGAAATTTGATAAATATTGGGCTGAATATAGTATGATTTTGTCATGTGTTGCTGTGTTGGATCCTCATTGCAAGATTAGGTTAGTGGAGTATTGTTTTGATAAACTTTATGGGGATGAAGCTGAGGAGCATGTTAATGCCATAACTAAAACTCTCCATGATTTGTTTAATGAATACAAAGAAAATTTTTCCTCCACCTCCTTTATTAGATCTTCTAGTCAATTTGACATGAGTGAGAGAAATGATGATGGTGATGGGTTTGAGGATTATGAGCAATTTTTTAATTCAAATAGAAAGATTCAAAGTGAAAAAACTCAGTTAGACCTTTACTTGGAGGAACAAAACCTTGATATCAAAGATGTTGATGTTTTGGAGTATTGGAATAAGAGTTCACTTAGGTATCCTAAATTGGCATCAATGGCTCGAGATATTTTGACTATTCCTATTTCCACAGTTGCATCCGAATCTGCATTTAGCATTGGAAAGAAGGTGATCAATCTTTGGAAAAGTTCACTTAAGTCCAAGACAATTCAAGCTTTGGTTTGTCTTGATGATTGGCTTTGTGCACAAGGCCTTGTATTAGATAATTTTTTTATTTATTGTTTATTAAAATATATGATTCATTGAATTTTTTCTAATAGATTTTCCAATTGTATGCAGGGGGATCAAACTTGTTAGGGGCTTCTTCAAGATCAAGCTTGTTAGAAGAGGATGGAGAATCAAATAGTAGTGATGATGATGATGAAAACGTTGAACTTGATGATATGTTTTAGGTATTATAATAACATATATTTCCATTATTTATTTGTCATTTGACATGATAACAAATTACATATGTGACATGGGTACTGAATTTATCTCTTATTTTCTTTTGTATGATGGCTTGGAACTTGGAAGTTGGAATGTTCAATCTTGTTGGTGAATTCAAGAATGAATGGAGATTATTAGAAGCCTAGAACATGTTTTATTTGATATGGTCATATGGGCAATGAAATCTTTTATT
The DNA here is from genome assembly GCF_056320005.1 of Nelumbo lutea. NCBI lineage: Eukaryota > Viridiplantae > Streptophyta > Magnoliopsida > Proteales > Nelumbonaceae > Nelumbo > Nelumbo lutea. The sequence goes on from NC_142684.1 coordinate 124,738,027, forward strand.
TTATTTTTTAGAATGACTTGGAACTTGAGAGTTGGAACATTCCATCTTGTTGGTGAATTCAAGAATGGATGGAGAGCATGTTTTATGGATTTTGTTTGTCTTATTCAGATTATTTTTTTATGACTTTGGAGGAACATGAACTTGAAGTTATATGAATTTAGTTTTAGTGTGCAATACTATTTGTAGGAATATGAACCTATATGATTTGTTCTTATGTGTTTTATTTCAGGTTTGCCTTGGTTGTATAGAAACAACCAAACAATAGGGAATATATTAAACAACCTTAAAGAAGGTTGTTGATTCACTTGATTGTAAGAAAAAAAGAATGAAGTTAAAATGAGTTATGTGATGTCCATTTGAATAATTTTTTTTATTTAAGAATGTAAAATTGTGTTTATTTAAATAGAGGAAAAAAAACATCTGAATTAAAATAGATAATGTAGGGAAAAATTTTAATTTCTTTTATTAGGTCGGGCTTCGGGCTTTTTATCAGGGCCGGGCTCGGGCCCAAGTTCTGAGCCCATTGGTCGGGCCAGGCTCGGGCTCGGGCCTATTATTTTTCCGTTAATGAACACTAAAAGTCTGACCCAAGCCCGGCCTGGCCTGGCCCATGAACAGGTCTAATATCAAATATAGTCGAATGGCAAAACAGGGTTCGACTTTGATGATGATGATGATAGGCGACGACCGACCATGCTATCATTGCCTACCCTTTTAAGTTGGCAATTACTATGAAATGGGATTAAGTCAGTGCAAAGCCTATTCAAACAATCATCATAGCTTTGTATTGGGATTATTTTCCCATGAAATAAAGTATAGAAGTGCGGAGATATTCCTCATGCAAAACTGTAAAGACTGTTCGAGTAGTGATCAAAAGGGTCTTGCATTGACTGAAGCCAATCTTAATTATGGCAATTGCTACATTTCTTTTGTTTGTCTGAATTTTCATTTGTCAAGCCAAGAAATGACAACATGACAGGTGCTCATCACTAAATTGGTTTCGTTGGTGTGGCAACCATCTTTCTTAAAGAATAACTTTGGATTAACTACTCTGTAGTTCTGAATGACAGCCCCCATAGTCTAGTAATAGCCTCCCCTATAAACTAATTTTTCCTTTTTTTTTCCACCACGATATAATTATCATCCATCGTCACTAAGTAAAGGGGTTAGTTATGAAGTAAATTATACAGAGTAATAAAATGCATAGTGATGAACATGAAAAGTCGTTGACTAGATGTAACAAGTGTTCTCTCTGTCACGCCATCAAGTGCCATCCATCGTGCCTATAGCAGCCACTCTAGAGTCCAAGTGTGTGTCATGGGTGGGCTATGCATGTAGTTTTGTATGGGGGATTGCCAATTGCATTATTGTAATATTGTAGTATGATCTTTCATCTTTTCAATGTTTCTTATTGTCACTCCCCCAAAAGCTTAACGTACTCTTTGAGGGGAGTTAGGTAGTCGAGTGAGTCATGAGCATGTAAAGATTAAGCAAGAGATCCCCTCGACACTGAACTGTGTGCTTATGCTTGCCATCCATTAATGCAATACAAATAGCCTTTTGCTAATTCGTGTGCCATCTTTGTTGCCTTTTCTTGTATTGTTGCTTGTTGTTTAGGCTTACTGGTTGCATTCGAGTGCCGCACAGGGTTCCAACGACTATCCCCGTGACAGTTGGTATCAGAGCAGGAGCTCCTACACACACTTTGGACCTTATCTTCGTCCCCACATCAACACAATGAAGAGCAACCGTGGCATTGCTGATGACACACCACATGGGTGGATCCAAGCCCACGACACTGATGAAGCTCCACTTGACGAACCTACCAAGACACAAACCCCGAAGGGCCGCACAACTAAAGCTAGCAAGCACAACAAACCAGTCGACCAACTAGCTACTGTGGACATGCACCTCCTACGTTGCGAGGTGACAGTGGGGGAAACCCGAGATCGGGTTGATGAACTCCACCTCAACCTAGAGACGGTTGAGAATGCAGTGGTGGAACTAGAAGGACGTTTCAATGGCGCCTTCAGAGACATGCACACCACCATACAGAATTCGGGAGTTGGGCCTTCCTAAAGCAACCTACAGGAATTGCTAGACAGATTTCAAGCGCAATTGGATGAGATGAGAGATGAGATGACTCTCCTAAAGAGGGCGGTGGCCAACGCACCTAGCACTCCCTCCACCCTAGCTTCCATGAAGATCAAGATCCGAGAGCCAACACCTTACTCGAGTGCTCGGGATGCTAGGGAGCTTGACAACTTCTTGTGGCAATTGGAGCAATATTTCTCCACCACTGGCATCATCGACAACCAAACTCATGTATGTACAGCTGCTACGTATTTGATTGATATCGTAATGTTATGGAGGCGTAGGTGTTGCCAAGACATTGAACGTGGAAACCGCACCATCAACACCTGGGTGGGATTCAAGCGTGAGATCAAGCGTCAGTTCTGCCCAAAAAATGTGGAGTACCTGGTGCGCTGAAGAATGAAGAATCTCAGACATCAAGAATCACTACATGACTATGTCAATGAGTTTTCAGCCTTGACTCTAGAGATCTCTGACATGTCGGACAAGGATCTCCTGTTCAATTTCATGGACGGTCTCAAGCCATGGGCTGAGCTCGAACTCCAGTGACGCGGGGTTGAGGACCTTTCCACCGCCATGGCCGTAGCTGAGCAGTTTGTTGATCTGAGAACACCCAAGGAAGAGGTGCAAAGACCATCCAGCCCATGTACCACGACTTTGAGTGGGGGAGATCAACAATCAACCTCTACAAAGGAGAAGCCAGTGCCTGCGAACAAGCCCTATAATTACCAACAAGGGAAGAAGCCACAAGGAGGCCCAAGCAATCAGGGCCACCAAGCCACTAGGAGACCTCCTCCTGTACCTTGTTACATTTGCAATGGGAAGCATTGGACGAGTGACTGTCCAACCCGAAAGAAAATAACTTCCCTCATCGCCAAAGTCAGCGATAGTGAAGAGAGCGATGAGGAGAAACCCACTGTGGCACCAAGAGTAGGCACCCTCCAGCTCATCAATGCCATGGTCAAAAGAGAGGCCACATCCAAGCGGCCCACCAAAGCCCACAAGGGGCTGAATTATGTAGACATCACCCTTGGCGGGAGGCCGACCCAAGCCTTGGTGGACACTGGGGCCACCCACAACTTCATTTCGCTTGCGGAAGCAAAGTGACTTGGCTTGACCACCACCAAACAAACTAGGTGGGTCAAGGCTGTCAACTCCAGGGTGAAAGTAGTAGAAAGCATGGCCCGTGGAGTAGAACTCCGAGTTGGACCAAGGAAATGACCCATCAATCTATTTGTAGTTCCCTTGGATGATTTTCAGGTTGTTCTTGGAGTGGAGTTCCTCAAGCAGACGGAAGCAGCACTTATGCCACACATCAGCATCTTGCTTATTCTGGATGAACACTCCCCTTGCATGGTTCCTGTCTCATCAGCCTTGCAGATACTTGGGAAGCAACTTTCAGTCTTACAGTTGTACCAAGAAACCAGCAACCATGAAGAGAGCACCGCGTCAACAAGGAAGAACCCCTGTCAAGTACATCACATCGACACTGGAACTAGTTGGGAAGTTGTCACCAGGAAGAAGTCACCCCCAAGATAGTTCCATTACCAGTGCCAATGCCAATGCCAGTGCCCAAGTCAGCACCAACATCGGCATCAGCATCAGCTTCAACACCAACCACATCAGCGGAAGTCGACTTCACAGCAGAAGCCACAAGCGCCTGTAACTGATGGGCCCAACAGAAAACCCAAGGCCATGTCAAACCTTGCCCACATCTACTACCACAACCAATGGGGAGAGCGAGTGCCACCCAAGCCATTTAGGAACCACCTTCACATCATCCCTCAGGCTAAATCCAGTAGTAGCCCTGTGAGTCAACCTTGGGGAAAAATGAATGGGAACCAACACCCTAACAATCCAAAATATCATTTTGACCTAGCCCTGGCCGCAAACCTTCCTAACACCAAGCTAGAGCAACAACCAAAATCCTACCTTGAAGCAGCCAGGCAAGGACTTACCGTAGAGACTAGCCATAGGTTTTCCCGCCATCCAGAACACATTGAAGACTTCCACTACTCATCATGCCCGGGCCTTGGAAGAGATAAACTTCATGGAGCAGCTGAAGAACCTTCCTTCATCAACAGCAGATTTGAGCCTCAAGCGAAAGCTAGTCTTTGAAGACGAAGACTGAATTGAGTGGGGGAGATTGTAACAAGTGTTCTCTCTTCCATGCCATCAAGTGCCATCCATCGTGCCTATAGCAACCACTCCAGTGTCCAAGTGTGTGTCATGGGTGGGCTATGCATGTACTTTTGTGTGGGGGGTTGCCAATGGCATTATTGTAATACTGTAGTATGATCTTTCATCTTTTTAATGTTTCTTATTGTCACTCCCCCAAAAGCTTAATGTACTCTTTGAGGGGAGGTAGGTAGTCGAGTGAGTCATGAGCATGTAAAAGTTAAGCATGAGATCCCCTCGACACTGAACTGTATGCTTATGCTTGCCATCCATTAATGCAATACAAGTAGCCTTTTGCTAATTCCTGTGCCATTTTTGCTGCATTTTCTTGTGTTGTTGCTTGTTGTTTAGGCTTACTCGTTGCATTCGAGTGCCGCATGGGATTCCAACGACTATCCCCGTGACATAGAGGCAGTTTGGAGGTTCGAGTAATCGCAAATAAAAATGAAAGGTTTATTGTTTATAAATTGAGTAGATCGAAATTTTGTCTACTTCTGTTTAGCCTACGAAAGATTTAGTAGCCAAAAGTTTGAAAGGTCAAAAAAACGTGAAAAATCCAATTTAAGCTAATTTTGGGAAGTTCTAAATAAAATTTTTTATATCTTTTACATTTTATTTTCGCACACACGAAAAGATATGTCAAACGTATTTCAGACTGCTCATATCTTTATACAAAAGATAAATGCGTCTTTTGAACTTCAATCCACCCCTAGGGTAGAGCTAAAATTTTAAGAGATAGACTGAATCCTACCCACGGACTAATAGACTAGGATACAATTCGGATTTCTGACGTGGATTATAATTCATTTATCCCTTAAAAATATCTAATGAATGTACTAACTTTTACATAGGTTTAGGGCGTTCGTGCAAGGGATTAACATCACAGAGGTGCTAGGCATCTGAAGATTAGGTGGGACACTTGGAATTGAAGAGAGACACGTATAGATCACTTGTGTACGACGTTATTCATGCGATGAAAAAGCCCGAGGCCCACTAATTGGATGGCCATGTGTGATGATGATGATGCTAACCGGGGTTGTCAGATGATCGTGAAGCTCTGGTGTGTTTAATGTGATTTCTCATGCATACAACTTAACTTGTTAACAGAATTACCATATACCCTTAGCCGTATAGCGGTTTAATCAAAATAGATACCAGGCCACCCGTGATGAGCCTAGTTCACCTGAGGTGAGCTGCCTTAATACGAGGTGAGCCCTAGCGGCTAAGGCAAGCTCCGTTGGTCCGAGGTGGCACCAATCGCCCCAAGGTGGGAGTTCGTAGGTGGAGGCATGTGTTCTTACAACTGCCGCATGTTTGGATTCCATTCGAGGTCACTTCTATGTTTGGCGTCAATTCGTGCCGCATATGTGTGGGTCGAAAGCATCTTTTTTTAGAAAATGGTGGTTTTTATTTGGAAATATTGGTATAAGGTAGGATGTTTTTCTGGAGCAATAACAACACCCTCTGATTGGTATTAGTGCTCCATATTTGTTGATTATTCATTAATGGAAATTCATATCATTGTCACATCTTGTCCTTATTGATAGCAACGAATTCTGATGTCATACAATCTACAAGTTCCCTCATGTCTGAGGCTTTGGACTCTGATTTGGATGTTTCCTGGTCAGGGCTGAGCTGTTATGTACTACAAGTAGAGAATTAGAGTGCCTAGGTGTCATTACCCTGGAAGGGCACTCCGATGCTTAAGTCAGAGAGTGTTTGAGAGTTTTTTGAGAAACTGAGAGAGCTTGAGAGTGTATGAATACACGTACCTTTTCAGGTAAAAATGAGTGTCTTTTATAGGCACCAGTTATCAAGGCCCTCTTATAACGGGCTGGAGTTTATTGGGGAACCGTTTCTGCTTTGTTGGGCGCGTTAATGTGTCAGTTGCAGGATCCGCGCGGGGGTTATGATCAGCCCAAGTGACTGAGGCGTGCGATGCGGTAGGCCGTTCTAACGCTCCAAGGATCTCGGCTTGGTGGCACACTATCGGAAATGGTTAACAAGCTCTTCCTCGTAGGTCGCCTTGGATTCCAATAGCTCGGCCTTGCCTAGGTGGAGATCGGCCTGGGTGAAATGCTCCAGTCTTCCTCGCAGGTCGCCATAATGGTCGAGATATCAATGCTCCTGGGATCTCGGCTTGGTGGCGTACTATCGGAAATGATTAATGGGCTCTTCCTCGCAGGTCTCCATAATGGTCGAGATATCAATGCTCCTGGGATCTCGGCTTGGTGGCGTACTATCGGAAATGATTAATGGGTTCTTCCTCGCAGGTCGCCATAATCCTAGAGGGTCTACTAAATTGGCCTTGCCGAGGTGAAGGTTGGCCTGGGCAAAATGCTCAAATCTAACTTGCCGAGCTGGTTTTGCTTACTCAACGCTGAAGTGTCATCCAAAGGCCATGTATCGCTATATAATTGAGAAAACCAAATTACCCCTCATCAAACTCTAAGAACATTCAATTTGGCGTTGCTCCAAACTATACCTTCTCAAGTTTTCGAGGCATAGCTTGCATGTTTTTTATGAAAAAATGGTTCCAAACATATTAATGTTTCTTGAAACACCGATTTTTACGACGTAGAGCTGATGTGTCACTGGGAACAACGGCACCAGTACCAAAAACCGCCTTAGATTATTCTTTTCTCCGGCCGATTCTAGTGGAGAGTGGAGACTTTAGATCCAATCCTGACTTCACCAGGGTTAGCGGCTTATGGGTTTAGTCGTTGTATTACTAGTTTTGTAATATAAGCATTTATGAATGAATTTCACCTTTATGACCCTTCCTGCTTTTTGTTAGTTCCGTTTGATTTTTTTTATGGGGAGGGGGTACCTGCACAAAACAGTTTTCCTCTGTTTTCTCTACATTCTTTAGAGAGAGAGAGATCAGAGGATATTTAACTTCGCATTTTATCTTTAAATTTTGCTCTTGAATTTCTTAATTAAAAGGCTATCCTAGAATCTAAATGGATTCTTAATTGTTTTCAGAGAAGTCTGAATCGTTTTCAGAATAAAATGCCGAGAATGAGAGGAAATGAAGGGCAGAAGGGAGGTAGGAGGAAAAGGAAAAGAAATAAAAAATTAACAATAGAGTTACAGAGTAGAAATCGATGGTTTTTAACTTTATCATCACATTGTACAACTCCCAAGAAAAGCATCCTTTCTTTTTCCTGGTTCTTTTTTTCTCCAAAGGACAATATTGAACAATAGAACTTAACCGGCTTTGTTTGATTGCCGGAAACCAAAAGCAGAATCATAAATATGTTAATATTAATTAAACAACTTTTGGGCGAACGATGAACCAAAGCTGTCGTTTCTTCCCTCTGCTCTTCAACCAATCACGTCCAACTAAAGGCAATAGGACTACCCAGAACGTGCTTCCCGTCCGACCACTCCAGACGAGCGAAGCTAGTCGTCCCTGATGGCATCGAACCCCCGCTGAACGTCACCGTATATGTTTTCTTTTCATTTGTTTGACTGAAGGCCAACGACTCTGGCTGGACCAAGATCTTTACCGACGCCACCTGCGATGTCGCAGACGCTTTATACGTCGCCGGAGTGCCCACGTTCGTCAGTGTCCGTGTATATTTCACTGTGGTGGTTGCAGCGGCAGTTCGTCCACTCTGTGCGGTGTCGAACGGGACGGCGAAGGAAGGGTAGTTGAGATCAGTGACGCTGTATTTCTTGGTGGCGTCGCAGGTGAAATTTCTCCTCGCTATGCTATTAATCTGCAGGGAGGTGTAATGTAATGCGCAAAGGAAATCTAGATAATCATCAACGGTGATGTCGTAGACGAGACCAGGATCCAGGGCAGATACGGGATCCACGTGGCCCGCACCGTGATCGAAGGGCGTTGATGCCCTTCCCGTGGCCACATCTTGTATCTTGATGCCGTTCTTGTACGTGATATAGGCCGTGGTCATAAGGGCAGACTTTATGGCCGCGGGGCTCCAGTCCGGGTGCGCAGCCTTGAGAAGAGCTGCGAGGCCGCTCACGTGCGGGCACGACATGGACGTACCTGATATTATGTTGAAGTTCACACGCCTCGAATCCATGGATAACCCAGTTGGACCTACCGCGCCAGACCAACCAGCTATTATGTTCACACCTGGCGCGATCAGATCGGGTTTGAGTATTTCCGGCGTAATCGCGTTCGGACCTCGGGAGCTAAAGGCTGCCACCACCGGTGATGGTTGAATCCCAACCTTTGTTCCTCCAAATAATATCGTAGCTGTCGGACTAGGGTCAGAGAAGAGGTAATTCTTTATCATATCTCCGGTTTTCTCACCCACTGCAGTCGCCGGCAACAGATGCGCATCGGCCACCAGTTCCTCCCCATTCGCGGCAGTATTCGCTAAAATCATGCCTACGCCACCGGCTTGTTTCACTACGAAGCCCTTTTGAACTCTAGCATTAATCCCCCGATCACACAATACAATCTTTCCGGCGACCTTCTCCGGTATTAAAGTACCAACCATGCAAAGATTCCCGTTTGTAACGTTAGTCGCGTTACCAGCGTAGATGAACTCTATTAAGGAATCTGGTAACGGTTTTCCACTATAAAGCGACACGCCGGAGAAGTTTTTTCCGTTTCCAAGGTTAACGTAAGCTGGAAAGTCGCGGTCCAATGTGCCCGCACCTACGGTTGTTATCCAAGGAGCTACATTCGACAAGCTGTAAGAATTCGGACCGGCGTTTCCGGCAGAGCAAGAGACGAGTATTCCTCGCTCCATAGCCGCAAATGCTCCGACGGCAACAGTATCCTTGTAATAATCAGCCATTCCGCCACCGAGAGACATGGATATAATGTTAACTCCGTCATCGATGGCCTTTTCCATCGCGGCCAAGATATCGGCGCTGAAGCAACCGCCAATCCAGCATACTTTGTAGACAGCAACTCTTGCACGTGTAGCCATCCCGCGTGCCGCCCCGGCAGCATAACCAAATAGACTGGCGCCGTCGACGACAGACCCAGCGGCCGTAGTCGATGTGTGGGTACCATGGCCATCGTCATCCCTCGGCGACTTAGATTCTTTGGTTTCATCGATGGGACCCAACGTGGCCTCATACCCTTTTGAGAAAAACCGCGCGCCGATTAGTTTCCGGTTGCAATTGGACGTGTTAAAATTCTTACCAACCTCACACTCGCCTTTCCAACCACTGGGGACGGGTCCGAGTCCCTTGTCGTCGAAGCTCAAGCTTTCGGGCCAGATACCTGTGTCTAAAACTCCGACGATCACCTCACTGGCTATGTCAGATTGGGGGAACAGTCCCTCGTTCTTATCTAGTCCCAGGAACTCTGGCGTCCGAGTAGTGTGAAGCTCGTATCTGACTTCAGGTAAGACAGAGAGAATCCCCGGTTGGGCCTCTAGTAATTTGGCTTCTTCGTCCGTCAGCCGAGTGGAGAAGCCGTGAATAACGTTGTCGTACGTATACAGCATTTCAGCAGAGTCGGAAACAGATTGCAGGGACGAGTCGTACCAGTGAGTGTGCTCGTCGAAACTCGCTGGCATTTGGAACTTGGCCATGTGAACGATGTAGGTCTTCTTTTGCTGCTGCTGCTGTTGCTTCCATATTGCTGCCACAGAGACATGGAAGAAACCCAGAAGCAGCAGGAGGAATAGAAACTTCGGCATCTTCATCTTCTCCCGCGCTCCCCGTGTATGAGAGAGATCAGGAAAGGGAATGGAGGAGGAAGCCTTTCGCAATGCTTTGCTCTTATAAATAAGTATCAAGAGATGGTAAATCGAGAGAGAGAGAGAGAGAGAGAGAGAGAGGGGCTGAGCTAACCAGAGGTGTGGGGACTGGGGACGGTGGATGGACGTTGTCCGTTTCCAGTCTTCGAATAATTGAGTTCAGAAATTTTTATTTTTTGGGTCAGACAAAAGTTTTTTCCGCTTTAGGGCTCGGGAGAGACACTAACACCAAAAATAAAAAGAAGGGTAGAGAGACTAGCTTCGCGGTACACCTCTCAGTCACGTGTTTATTCTCCAGATTCTCCCTCCTCTGGTCTCTGCTGATTTCGCGGTGTATATGGAACAAATCGTCATCTCCCGTCGAATTTATTCATTTTGGGTAACAACTAACGAGGGTTAAGTTGCAGTTATCCATATTTCTTGAATAAATTATAAAAAATGTTTTGGTAAGATAAAAATAATGTAAAATTGTATCTAATGTTTATAAAGAAAGGTAGCTTTATCAGTTAATTCCAAAGGGTATTTTGAATAAAAAATATATTTCCAATTTCCATCCTAACTAACAAGCATCCTCCAATGAGGTGAAAACAGTGTCGTCTACTCCTGCACTTCCACCGTCCCACTCCCACACTCCACTGCTCAATTTGGTAGACCCAGAAAATTGCAAGCCTACCTTCCTTACTCTCCATGTATAATCCCGATCGAACAGACAACTTATGGGATACACCAACCGAGTATCTGATATATCACCACCCAGAATGGAAATGGAAGTAGTAAGTACCAAATTACCAATTCCAATTCTTTTTGCTTGGAAAGCGCACAATACCAAAATAAAGACAAAGTGGGGATTTGAAGATGGCGATCCCAAATCTTATTTTCTCTTTCATATCAGTCACGGGCGTATTTGTTATATATATATATATACTATTTGGACATGGTGTAGGAACTAGGGAGATTGGAAACTAATAGTACATGAACTTTTATGAGTCTTTGAATTTGTATACGAGTTCGTCTCGTCTCTTTTCTCCGCACAATGAGTGAGGCAGAGAGAGAGAGAGGCATGCATGAGCCATGAGGGTAATAGGACTGGACTAATTAGATGACTTCATGGAGGATTGGAGTTTCTTGCAATAGATTGTATCCTCTGCATTCTGCAACTGAATTGTCTTTGTTCGTTTAATCAAAGCAAGCTTAATAATCAATATATTATAAAATATATATATATATATATATATATATATATATATATATATATATATATAAATATACAATAAAAATTTATTAATATATAAAATATTATATTTTAAATAATAAATAATATATAATATATTATAAATATACATATTATATATAATGCATATTTATTAATTTATAATATATATGATGCGGCATGATTCGGACACTCCTATCTGGCTGCTGACTGGCTCCTTGTCGGCAACGGACGACACCTGAGAAGACGAAGAATAAGGATTCTTGGAGATTTGCCCGACGGGAATACTCCAAAGCTTAAGTTAAAACGCTGGAGAGGGAGAAAAGAGTGTAAAAGGCTAAGAGTGTAGGTTGCACTAGATCACAGTGCTCTTGAGGTTAGCTCATGAGCAAGTAAGATAATTCAATTTCAGATGAAATTTCCAGAGTGAGTGAATGTGTCTCTCCCCTTCGCCTAAAAGGCTTTTGTAGGGGCGTTCTTGTCAAATCGGGCATAACCGCCACTAGGCTCCTGTCGTAGTCGTTACCTGCTAGTTCTGTGCAGGTGATCATTACAATGTACTACCCGCTTGGGTGAGTGACACGTCCCGAAGGGACAGGCACACCACCGTCAGTCGAGAGACGTGGGTGCAAACTGTCAAATGGGCAGAGACTATGCGGTCAACCAAGAGACGCGGTGCAGTCTGACGGGTACGGCCTTATCAAATAGAAGCTTCCTGAGAGCGTCGCGTTGCCTAGTTGTGAGCTATTTTATAGCAAGCAACCCTGTCGCATAGCAAGCTATCCGCGAGCTACTTTGTAGCGAGCTCCTAGGGATACTTCGAGGTGGCCCTCATCAAGGTTGGTCTTTGGGGCAGTTCTTCTACCCAGGTGCTGGAGCGAGCTGGTTTCCCTAACTCGCGAGCTGAAATAGTCTTGGAGTATTCCCTTCTTAGTAGCTTGGGGGACCTGGAGCTCGCGTTGTAGCGAGCTCCCCCTATAGTAAGCTATGACGTAGCGAGCTGCTCTACAGGCTCGTTACTTAGTTGTGGTTAGGCCATGATGTTGAGTTGTTGCTCCTGCTAGTCAAGTCCACGTGTCATCGTCTCAGTAGATCGGATCAAATCATCCTCCATCAATTGCCCCCCACTCCTCGGGCTAAGAGTGTTGCCTTAGCGTGAGGAGTTCATTAAGTGTGAGGGGTTGATTTGACCGAAATTCAAACTTGATTGACTGCTCATATTAAATGCGTGCACGGGAATCAAGGGATTTCTGACTTTTTGAATATTGAAAACGCACTGGAGCGGTTCTTAACTCTGGATGTCGTGCAACCGCCATTACCTTAATCATGGGAGACATGCAACCAGTCACATTTCAGTTTCAGAAAGCATGCGGTTAGCCTGACTGCAAACCGTCAGATCTGCCTCAATCTGGGCCGTTGATTCGGAGGCATAGTGACTATAAATAAGAGGCCCCCCTAGGCCTCATTTCCTTTCATGCTATCTTGTTGTCATTGGATTCTGAGGTTGCACATCCATCTAGTCTACCCGAGCTCTTCCGTTCACTCAGTTTTGTCTTTTTCAGTGAGTCTCAATCACTGTCAATCATGTCTAGGTATCCGTACCATACTTATTACCGGGATGGTAATCAGGACGACGACGCTACCTTGAGCTCAGGGGGAGCTTGGGAGCAGGTTTTGGAGGCTTGGGAGACCTCCGGTGATGTGGCCTCTACTTCTCGGGGGTGGGAGCCTGACACCTTCGGTCCTTCCTCTATGACGGCGGAGAGACTCAGGTCTCTAATCTGCTTTTTCACCTCCCTAGGGTCCTCGTCTACAGTCTCCCCACTGGTAACTTCCCTTGGGAACATGGTCCCAATGATATAGTTATTTTTCAGGAATAGCTCGAGGTTGGCCTGTGTCTTCCCCTGCACCCCCTAATAGTGGAGGTGCTAAACCACTTTAATGTTTACCATCAATCAGCTTCATCCCAATGCTATTCGGAACATGGTTGGGACCATTTATTTGTGTTATGAGTAGTGTCTCCCCTTGAAACTTGACAGTTTTGCTTCTATTCTCTGTATCAAAAATGCCACTCCCGGAGTTCCTCCGGAAAGGAGTTTTTACTACCTCTCTCCCCGCTGCAGCTATAAGCTCTTGTATGAGCTACCAAACAAGATTCCCGCCTGGAAGCGGGATTATTTTGTGGTCCGTAACCCTGAGGGGTGGCCCTTCCCAACTTCTTGGAGGGGTGCCATCTAGGACCCTAGGGCCGAGATGGACCCTGAAATTCGGAAAATGATGCTGTCTTGGGCATCGGTAGGCTTCCTCTGTTCGGACTACTTGACCGAGGAGAAGCTCGCACAGGCTGGCTTGAGCCCGGGTAGGTTGCCTTTTTAAGTCGCATAATGCCTTGTAACAATATTGTGTATACATACATTTTGTTTTCTTACCGAACTAATATCTTGTAGTTTTTGGCAGCCATCATGTCTACTGTTGATGCGAGTCGCCTTCTCTCAAGCAACCAGAAGCGCAAAGTGAAGAGATTGTGTCCTGACCGGACTTCCACATCTGGGGGTACTGAGTTCGGGTCTGCGAATCTAGACTTTACTTCTCCACCGCCCGAAGTTCTGTTGCCTCCATCTGAAGGAGGTGCTGACAGAGTTGGCCTCGAGGAGGGCGAGCTCCCACAGCAAGGGGTGCTTCCTCCTGGTCCTTCTCATCCGTTTCCCTACCCGTGACTCCTAGTGGGGAACTGAGAGGGTGTTAATGATTATGTTGTGGCCAGACAGAAGAGCCGAAGGGCGATCTACAATGAGGAGATCGCTAAGTGGGGGGAGATGGAGCCCGGGGAGTTTGCCATGCTTGCCTCCTCTCACTGTATGGTGGTAAGTGGTCCTTCCCCTCTCCTCACTTTTTGCTTCCTTTTGGTGTCTTCTGACCTTACTCTCTTGTTGACAGGTGAACTCCACCATCCACGCCATGGCCCTCTAGATGAACATCCACTCCGATGACGCTTGCAATCAGAGGGTCATCGTTCAGAAGCTCTAGGGCGAGCTCGACTGGACCCAGGGTGAGCTCCTTTACACTCGCAAGGGGAGCGAGTCCCAGGAGCAGCTCGTTTAGGACCAGGAGGCACAGATCGCCAGGCTTTCCGAGGAGAGCGCACGCTATAGGGAGGAATCGTCGAGGGTGGCCGCGGAGAGGGCGCCAACAAGTTTGGGACTTGGAGTCTACACTTCTGGACCAAACTCGAAACTTTGATACCATGGTGGAGGCCGAGCGGGAGAGGGCGGTCTGGGACTTCAAGGACTCCTAGGAGTATCCTGACCTCCAAGTGGAGTATGGCTCGAGCTCATACCGCTCCGAATTCAAGCTCTGCCGTTGGTTGGTCCGAAAGAAATTCTCTGGGCTCAACCTTGACAACATCACAATGAAGGGCCTGGCTCCCGAGACGGCGGACCGGGCAAAGGAGGAAGAGCCTGACTCCCCGGAGGACGAGGACGAGGACGAGGTGGAGGAGGTGGACCCCTGAGGCTGGCGGCTCTTCTTTTCTGTTCTTCTGATTGCTAGTGGCTCCCGGGTGCCAGAACCCGATCTTGAAAAGGTCTTCTTGGGCGGTGTGCCCTTTTACATCTCTTGTTGAACTTTCTCGAGCTGTTTAGCTCGTTTATTTTTTTTTAATATGGCAATGAAATTTCTTTTTTCTTCAAAGTATGGTGTGCTCCCTTTACTTTTTGCCAAAGCGATCTCATCACCCGAGCCATTGGAACTGCATACCTGAAGTAGGATTTTTCGGTAATCGTTATCTCGGGCTACCCTTAACATGTAAGGCATCTCTATGGTATACCGCGAAGCGATTACTATGTATGCCCGAACTATACATTTGTTGGTTATTCCTCAGTTCAACCAACGTACTGAGACAAGCTATGCTTCGTAAGGTTTAAACCTGAGCTGCTTACGCCTCTGATAATTTCATACTTTGCCTTCACCACTGAAGTGGCTAAGTCTTTCTTGATGCCGATGTCTTTGTTAGCTTGGTGTTCGAGCCCTTAGCCTGAGGGGGTGACTTATAGTGTGCCCTTGAAATTTGCCCATGCCATGGAGGCAACTAGGTCTTATTGTGCCGAGGTTGTGTTATCTCAGTGATCTGGCCCTTGGGCTCTGGGAGTGACTCATGGTCTACTTAGTAGTTTGTCCATGTCATAGAGGTGATCGGGTCTTGTCGTGCCGAGGTCGTGTTAGCTCAACGTTCTGCCCCTTAGGCTCTGGGAGTGACTCACGGTCTACTCAGTAGTTACAGGTAATATTACCTGAAGTTGACAATATTCAATGCCCGAGGTACTTGTCTCCCTTCAAGGGTTTTGAGCTCGTATGTTCCTTCCCCGAGCACCCGTTTCACTCGGTAAGGTCCTTCCCAATTCGGTCTGAGCTTGCCAGTGCCGGGCTCAGGTACCATAACTTTACGAAGAACCAAGTCTCTGACGCGGAGATTCTACTTCTTAACTCTGGCGTTATAGTACCGAGCTACTCTTTGCTGGTAGGTTGTAGTCCTGATATATGCGAGGTCCCTTGCTTCGTCAAGTAGGTCGAGGTTGGTACGTAGCTCATCTTCATTTGCCTTGTCGTCATATGCTTCCAGTCATAGCGAGGGGACCTCGATCTCAGCTAGGATGATTGCCTCGGTGCCGTAGGTGAGGTTGAAGGGAGTCTCTCCTATGGTGGTCTTCTCTGTAGTTCGGTAAGCCCATAGAACACTGGGTAGCTCGTCCGCCCATAGTCCTTAAGTTCGGTCTAGTCGTGCATTCATTCCGCGGAGTATAGCTCTGTTCGTGACTTCTACTTGCCCGTTTGCTTGAGGGTGTGCGATTGAAGTGAAGTTCTATCGGATCCCCATGTCTTGGCACCAGTTCTAGAATTTGATGTCCTCGAACTGCTTACCGTTATCATAAATCAATACCCGATGTAACCCGAAAAGGCACACTATGTTGTTCCAAAAGAAGTTCTGAATGTTTCGGGTTGTGATTGTTACAAGAGGTTCAGCTTCTACCCACTTGGTGAAATAATCCACTGCGATCACTAAAAACTTCCTCTGGCCTGTTGCTGGTGGAAGCGGTCCAAGTATATCGATGCCCCATTACGCGAAAGGCCAAGGGCTAGTGAGATACTTGAGATCGACAGCGGGCTGATGGTGGATGTTGGCACATCTCTAGCACTTATCACACTTTCTAACGAGCTCAATAGCTTCTGCTTTCATCGTTGGCCAGTAGTATCCTTGTCGTAGTGCTTTTTGGGTGAGGGCCCTACCCCCAAAGTGTCTGCCGCACAGGCCCTCATGAGTGTCGTGGAGTACGAGCTTGGCTTCGGAAGGTCCCAAGCAGCGCAAGTAGGGGAGCATGTAGGATCTTTGGTACAGTCGTTCGTCTATCATGGCGTATTTGGCCACCTGACGCTCTACCCTTTTGGTGGCATTGCGATCTACAGGGAGGGTCCCATGTAGCAAGAAGCTCGCGAGTGGGTTAATCTAGCTCGGTTCTGCTTGAACGACAGGAGCGACCTCCTCTGCCCTCCCGAGAATGCTAGGCCGAGATAAGTTCTCTATGTACACGGTTCTCATGGTGTTATCACTAGTGCTAGCTAACCGGGACAGGGCGTCGGCCTCAGTGTTCTCAACCCTCAAGACTTGCTTGATGAAGTGTGACTGGAAGTTGGGTAGAGCCTCACTTACTTTGGCTAGGTAGGCAATCATAGTCGATTCATGAGCTTCATATTCTCTTGTGACCTGATTGACCACGAGTTGGGAGTTGATGTAGATGATAATGTGCTTGACTTTCATTTCTTTGGCTAGAGCTAGCCCTGTTATCAACGCTTCGTACTCTGCTTCATTGTTGGATGCCGCAAATTCAAAGCGTAGTGTGTACTCCAGTTTCGTGCCACTTGGGCCATGCAAAACTATTCCGGCTCCGTTGCTTTGCTGGTTCGAGGAGCCATCTACGTGAAGGATCCAGAGCTCCTCATCCCAGTTTGCTCTTGGTCTAACTAGGAGAGATGTCGCACTGGCTACTACCTCACGGTGCTCAGACTCAACCGGCCTGGGAGCTTCGGGCTCACCCGAGCTGGGGGCCTCGTGCTCAACCGGCCTAGGGACTTCAGAGCTGAAAGTGCACTCCGCAATGATATCTGCTAAGGCTTGGGCCTTAATAGCAGTTTGCGGCTTATATTGGAGGTTGTACTCGCTGAGCTCAACGGCCCACTTCGTCAGTCGACTAGAAACCTCAGGCTTGAGTAAGACTTGCCTCAGAGGTTTGTTGGTGAGGACGATAATAGTATGAGCCTGAAAGTACGGGTGGAGCTTTCGGGCTGCAATGACTAGTGCATACGCCAACTTTTCTATCTCTGGATATCTCATTTTTGCTCCCTGCAAAACTTTACTAACATAGTAGATAGGTCGTTGGACCCGACCTACTTCCTTTATTAGTTCTGAGCTGACCACTTCATCACTTGTTGAGAGGTACAACTCTAAAACATCACCCTCTTCGAGCTGAGTTAAGACCGGTATGCCAGCGAGGTACTTTTTGAGCTCGTCGAATGTGAGCTGACAATCTTGGGTCCATTCAAATCCTTTGCTTTTAATTGCCTTAAATAAAGGTAGGCAGCGATCTGCCGATTTGGACATGAAGCGGCTCAAGGCAGCTATTCGTCCATTCAACCTCTGAACCTCCTTCATTTTTCAGGGTGGTCTCATATCTGAGATGGCCTTTATTTTGTTCAGGTTGGCCTCAATGCCACGCCGATTAACAATGTATCCCAAGAATTTACCCGAGGTGACACCAAAGACACACTTATTCGGGTTTAGCTTCATATTGAATCTACGCAGGATTTCAAAGACTAAGTTCAAGTCTTGTATTAAATCACATGAGAACTGGGTTTTGACAACCATGTCGTCTACATAGCATTCTACTTTCTAGCCAATCAATGGCTCAAACAGTTTGTTTACAAGTCTTTGAAAGGTCGCCCCGACATTTTTTAGCCCAAAGGGCATGACCTTATAGCAGTACAGGCCGAACTCGGTTACCAATGCAGTTTTCTCTTCATCAGTAGGGTCCATCCTGATCTGATTGTAGCCCGAGTAGGCATCTAGAAAGCTCAGCAACTCATGCCCTGAGGTTGCGTCCACCAGACAGTCGATCCTGAGAAGTGGGAAGCAGTCCTTTGGGCAAGCTTGGTTTAGGTCGGTGTAGTCGACGCACATGCGTCATTTACCGTTAGCCTTTTTCACTAGAACGGGGTTGGCCACCCAGCTCGGGTAATGGACTTCCCTGATAAATTTGGCTGCAAGGAGCTTCCTGACCTCCTCGTTGACTGCCCTCTATCGCTCTGGGGCTAGGTTGTGTTTCTTCCGTCTAACGAGCCTAACTACAGGATCGGTATTAAGTTTATGAGTTATGATGCTAGGGTCTATGTCGGGCATTTCTGCCGCAGACCATGCAAAGGCATCTAAATTTTCAAGTAAAAAGTGTACCAGTTTAGATCACTTGGCTCCGTAGGTCACTCCAACTCGAGGTCATCAGCCACCTTGGTTTTCCTCTTAAGGGCAGTGACGTAGCATTTGCGAGACTCAAGCTGGTCACCTTGCGCTACCCCGGTGCCAAAGTCAGTGGGGAACTTCATGGCCAAGTAGTAGGTGGACACCATAGCCCATAAGGCATGGGTAATCGACCGACCTACTATGGCGTTATATGGGGAGGGGGTTGCAACCACTGGAAATCGTGGTTGAGCCTCACTATGCTAGGCCAGGCGTCTACTTCCAAAGGTACTATTATCCTTCCCAGGTGCCGAACTTCCTCTCCGTTGAAGCCTATCAGGGGAGCGTTCGCAGGCTTTAAGTCGCACTTTTGAAGCTGGAGCTGGTTGAAGGCCACTTTGAAGAGAATGTTTGCTGAGCTGCCCGAATCGACAAGGACACACCTAACTTCAAAGTCGTTGATCTTCATCTTTATGACGAGCGCGTTGTCATGGGGTTAGTGGACCCCGCACGCGTCGTCCTCTATGAAGAAGATGGGGTCTTCTATCCTTGATCGCTTCGGTGGGTTCTGCCCTTCCCTGCTGGTCTTGCGAGCTGATGCGCGAGCTGCTGCTGAGGTGCAACCCATCACAATCGAACCTCCGACTATGACATGGATGGTCCCCCGAACCGGTCTCTCTTCGGGGAGCTGCTTCTGTAGCTATTCCGCTTGTCTGCTAGACTCGGGAGCATCTCCGCTCTACTCCCCTTGTCAACCTACTTTATTACTATTATTACTTTGTACAAAATTTCTCAAATATCCATGACGGATGAGTTCTTTTATCTCATCGCGGAGATTCTTTCAACTTTCGGTGCTATGATCGTGATGTTTATGAAAGCTATAATACAAATTTTTATTCCTGGCATTAGGGTCGGCCTTCAGCTGAGGTGGCCACTTCACGTACGGAGCATCCTTGATCGCCATGAGGATCTCGGCCCACTTCGCGTTGAGGGGTGTATAGTCTCTTTCTGATGCTGGAGCTCGGAAGGGCTGGACTGGCCTTGCCCCCCGAGCTATGTCCTTCTTCTTCCTACTGTCGCCTTGAGATGAGGGTTATGGCTCCCTCTTTTTTTTTTCTTGGGCCTACTCGCCCTTTTGGTTGATTTCCTCCTCTGTCCATATGAACCGATCCACGAGCATGAGGAACTCAGTCACAGTTTTGGGTTGATTTACAACTACGTGCCACTTGAACTCTTTGTGGGAGATACCTCGCTTGGCTGCAGTGAGGCGAACTATGGGTTCCAAGTCGGGTATCTGCAAACAAGGGTCATTGAACTGCTTGATGTAGCTCCGGATGGACTCCCCTTCCTTTTGCACTATGCCGAGGAGGCTCTCCTGAGTTCGCGGGCACCTTTTGCTGGTGACGAAGTGAGAGGTGAAAACTTGCAAAAACTGCACCCAACTTCTTATTAAGCCAGCGCGGGGTTTCGGTACCAGGTGTGGGCTACTCCTTTGAAAGTGGTGGAGAAGGCCACGCACATGCAGGACTCGTTGGCTCTTGCCAGGTGCATTTGGGACTGGAAGGCATCCATGTGATCATTTGGATCTAAGGATCCGTCATACTTGTCCAGTGGAGGGAGTTTGAAGTCCCTTGGCATGGGGACAACAAGGATTTCTAGAGATAGCGGGAAAGAAACTGAGAGGAGAGGGTTAGCTTTCACTTCACCTGAGCATACCTCCTCTTTTCCTTTGAGCTCGGGAGAGACTCGAGTAGCAGTTCGGCAAGCTCGCCGGTGTCTTCGTTGTTGCTTTGCTAGCTCGGCGTTGGTGATTGATGCTTTAGTGTTGCCAAGCTCGACAGGCTCAGACTATTGGTAGTGACTCTGGACTAAAGAGCCCTGCCTATAGTCTGTGGCCAGGACCTCGAACGGATTCTCTATGAGCAGGAGCTTGAACTGCGAAGGCCGGGGCGATACAGGCTTGGTTGGCTGGGAGGCCCCTGACCTACCCACAGGATGCGAGGCGGGTGTAGCTGGCCTCTCCTTCTTGCTATGGGAGGAGGCTTGGCTCTTGGCAGGATCCTGGGCCTGGGAGACCTCTCCCCGGCGAGGTCGCTCACTCCGGTAGGAGGGATTCTTCTACTTTGTGGCCGGATGTCGAGGGGGAAGCGACGGCTGGGCCTGAGGCAGAGAGGGGAATTGCTGCTGGTACTGGTATTGGGAAACCTGGTGCAGCACTTGTTGTTGATAGAGTTAGAATTGTTGAAATTGTTGCATTTGAGCCTGCATTGCACTAAGTCCTCTAACTGGTTCGGACTGGCTGCTGGGGGCACAACTGAGGGTTCAATAAAAGTTGCTCCAACTGTGGAAGGGAGTGGAGCAATCGCGGGTGCCACTGTAAGAGGCACGTTCAGACTAGGGACTCCGTCCGCAGAGAGGGGGATGGTGAACTGTCCAATACAGTCAGTAGGAGGCTGGGGCTGCTCCCCAATTGCGTTCTAGCTAGTACCATGTCCGACGTTACTGGAAGAAGCCATGAATGCTGAGTTTTTCGGAGAAGCAAACTATAAAAGCTTAGAGGAAGGCTATTAGAGGTTTTTGAAGGGATAGGAAATCCATCACATGGATGCCCAAAGATTGCGGAATGAGTGGGCGAATTTCAAAAAATTTTCTCTCCCTTCAACTGGGAATCGAATTCCCCATTTAGAAAATCATATTTTCAAGGATCATTCTTGAACCATAAACTGAAACAGATCTGAACCACAAGGAGTAGGGAGAGATAATACCTGATACAGAGAAGTAGTATTTCCCAATGGAGGTGTTCACGCCCAAGGAAGGATCCAAAATCTGCTCCCACTGAAAATGGCGCAGTGCAGGGTGGAGCAGAATCAATAATGTTCTTCCAAAAGAACTTGATCCTTCTCAAGAATCACCTGGATGGCTTGTGAATACAACTCCCACCAATCTTTTCTCCAAAAGATTGGAATCAAGATCCAATCTTGATTTCTCCCAAGAACTGGAGGTCGAACTACTGAAGGCGGCGGCTGTAGGAAGGAGGCGACAAGAGAGTATTTGTAGGGTGGATATTCTCTCTTCTGTGATTTCAGCTCTAAAGACAATACTATTTGTTGCTTGCTTGTGATTGATGTCTAAAGGCTGCCACCCCCTCTTCCTTTTATAGACTTAAGGGGATTAGTTCCTAATCCCATTAGGAGTTGCTAACCCAAATCATATATGGATTAGAAGTTCCTTTAAGATAAGGGATAACCCTTATCTTATCTGCATATTAGATCAGCCATCTCCTAATCTAATTAGGAAGTTTCCATATCTAAATCTTATTTAGATCTTGGACTCTCTAAATGGATAGGGTGTGGGCCCAATCCTATCAGCTGATACATCTCAGAATTCGCCCCTTAAGTGACTAATCAAATTAGCCCAGTTCGAAATGGGCTTAAGGTCCATTTAAGGTTATGTATTCATTTATCCTTCCAAACTACTGCCCAGTTGGGATTCCTTGTATGGCGTGGGACCCAAACATTGATCTACACATCAGCCACATGGATTCAGCCCAATCTTTGTTACAAGGCCTGGCCTAATACACTGTTATGGACAGTGCACCCCCTGAAACCCATCAGATGGGCTCTATGGGCCCAACACTTACCCTAAGTGGTCCCTGTGCCAAGTCACCTTGTAACACCCAGGGACTGTGGACAGATGCAGGATTAGCCCATCAGGTATTATCATCAATGGTCTTACACTTAACTTCTCAGCCCATAATGATCATACACTACCTGACAAGAGAGGACTTCTCCCTCGGTTGCAAGGAACAGTGTTGCACTCTCTGCTTATATGGATCCCAGGAATTAAAACCTTTTGCAAATCATTTCGAAACCATAATATATATACTTTTATATCTCATATAAAATATATTTTGCAAAACAAATCTCAACGATTGAAATTGGCTGCTGGCAGTCTTGGTTTCCATCAGTGAGAGTGCATATCCGATCATTACCTTTGTCTGACAAAGGGGCTAATCCTATCACTATGATCACCCACTTAGATGAATTCTCGGACTGTCCCAACATACACAGGTTTTGACCCCCGCTAAGGATCTCACTGATTGGTACATCAAAGACAACCCAATCCAACACCTAGTGTAGTATCATAATCGAGTCTAGGGGTCGGGTGTAACTTTCCAGTTTTGCCTATCAATCTCCAAGGTCCCGGGCAATATTGGAAATCTGGTCCAGTTCAAAGATTCAATTAATCCTACACTGAGACAAGCCACCCCAACCGACTTGGTGGCATCACAGTGTCAGCCTTGTTAGGATAGGTCTCCCCAGACCGACCCATTGGCTGTGAACATTCCAAACTAACATGAGTCTCATTAAGTGTCTAGTTTAAGGGTATTACACAGAAACATACCAAGGGAACATGAATCAAATATACACTTTTATTCATTTACAATAAACTTATAAAGTAAATCATTCTTATTGAAGCTAAGGGCATACAAAACTGTCTAACAGCTCCCACTTGCACTTAGGTCCAATCAGGTGCTATCCGGAGTCCCATGCTTTCCACGTGTTTCTCAGACACTTTCTGTGAAAGTGGCTTAGCCAATGGGTCTACCACATTGTCCACTGATGCTACCTCTTAATATCATCGTCCCGTAGGTCCAGTGTTGTCATACAACAGTGGAATGGGTGATGTGCTGAATTCCAAATTCGGGAATGAACACCTTCATTCATAAGGCAGCCTCACTTACGACAATGCATTCGGCTTGGGTTGTGGACTATTAATTTGCTACTCAGGACCCCTGTTTGCTGACATTCAGGAAACAGCACACGATCCTATCGTGAAAACATGTCCAGATGTAGACTTTCTATCATCTGGATCCGACTGAAAATCGTCATTTGTATACCCTTGGATCTGTAGTGAGCTACCATCGAATACAAGACAAAACTCTTTTGTCCTTCGAAGGTACTTAAGTATGTTTTTAACAGCAGTCCAATGCTCCTGCCCTGGATTGGCCTGAAATCTGCTTACTACACTTACTGCCAGAGCAATGTCAGGATGAGTGCACAGCATGGCATACATGATGCTCCCTACAGCAGAGGCATATGGAACATCTTTCATGCCATCAATCTTCTTAGAAGTCTTGGGAGACATCTTCTTGGAGATTGTGACTTCGTGCCTGAAAGGAACATTTCCTTTTTTGGAGTTTTCCATGCTGTATCTTTTGACTATTTTGTCAATGTAAGCATATTGGGATAATCCTATTATCCGCTTCGATCTATCTCTATAGAGTCGAAGACCCAGTATATAGGAGGCTTCTCCAAGATCTTTCATGGAGAATTGCTGTGAAAACCATACTTTCACCATAGTTAACATTCATTCCTACATCATTCCCAATGTGTAGAATGTCATCTACATACAGAACCAAGAAGGTAACCTTATCTCCACTGTACTTCTTGTAAACACAGGGTTCATCTGGATTCTGCTCGAAGTCAAACGATTTGACAGCAGAGTCAAAACGGATATTCCAACTTCTAGAAACTTGCTTAAGTCCATAAATGGATCTATTGAGTTTACATACCATGTTTTCCTGACCCACAACTATGAAGCCTTACGGCTACTGCATATATATATTTTCAGTAAGATCTCCATTCAGGAATGCAGTTTTGACATCCATTTGCCAAATCTCATAATCATGGTATGCTGCTATAGCTAGTAGGGTCCTAATGGATTTAAGCATGGCCACAGGCGAAAAGGTTTCCTCATAATCGATGCCCTCTTTCTGAGTGTACCCTTTCGCCACCAGACAAGCTTTGAAGGTCTCAACCCTACCATCGGGGCCCTTCTTCCTTTTGTAAATCCATTTGCAACCGATTGCTTTTACCCCGGAGGGCGGATCTACTAGAGTCCAGACTCCCTTGGTCTCCATTGAGTCCATCTCTGCTCTCATGGCCTCCACCTACTTCTGGGAATCTATGTCCAACATATCTTCTGCGTAAGTCACGGGATCCTCCTCACTAGTCAAGGTTTCCACCAGGTAACTATCCTGGTCATAACCATAACGGACTGGTGGCCTGGATACCCAAGTGGATCTTCTAGGTTGGTCACTACCTTGAACTTGTAGGACATTTCCCACTGCTCCTGAGCTCTCCTCATCAAGAACAATTTCCTAATGATGGGTGTCCAGGATGTAATTGGTCTCCAACAATTAGGCATTTCGATTGCAGAACACTTTCTGTTCACTTGGGTCATAGAATAGGTAACCTATAGAGCCTTTTGGGTAGCCTACAAATAGGCAACGGCTGGTCTTGGATTCCAACTTGTCTGCACTCGTTCTTTTAACGTGTGTCGGACAACCCCAAATCTTCAAGTGTCTGACACTTGGTTTCTTTTCGGTCTAAAGTTCATATGGAGTGTTCGGAACCGATTTGGTTGGAACCCGATTCAGCACGTAGATCACAGTCTCTAATGCGTAACCCCAAAAGGATGTGGGTAACTCTGAGTGTTTGAGAAGTGACCGAACCATATCCAATAAGGTTCTATTCCTCCTCTCTAAAACACTGTTAAGTTGTGGTGTAGCAGGAGGAGCTAATTGTGATACTATCCCATTGTCCTATAAGTAGTCCCTGAATTCGTCAGAGAGATACTCGCCACCTCAATCAGATCGAAGGGCTTTAATTTCTCTCCCCAACTATTTCTCAACCTCTTGTCTAAACTCTTTAGACTTTTCAAAGGATTCAGACTTCTGTCTCATTAGGTACACGTAACCATATCGTGAGAAATCATCTGTGAAGGTGATGAAATACACGTGTTGATTTCGTGTCCTAACACTCAGGGAACCACATACATTAGTATGTATTAGGTCAAGTGTGCCTGTACATCTTTCAGGCTTACCGTTAAATGGTTGTTTCGTCATCTTGCCTTGTAGGCAAGGCTCACAGGTGGGAAGATCTTCTACAGTTAGAAAATCCAAAGGACCATCCTTTACCAACCTTGTGATTCGGTCAACACCGATGTAGCCAAGTCGGTAATGCCACAGACACGTGGGATTAACTGTATCACAGGCTCTCTTCTTGGGGATTTCAGCTGACGTAGTTTCGGTTATGTTAGTTTCTAGAGAAGGATGTAGAACATAGAGACCGTTCTCCAGTTCCCCGTATGCGATGAATATGTTATTTCTTTTAATAGTAATCGTATTACTAAAGAAGACAGAATAACCATCTGCACATAGTTTTGAAACAAAAATCAAAATTCTTCTTAAATTTTGTACATAAAGACAATCTTTTAGTACAATAGTTCATTCTCTAAAAAATAACTCCACGGTTCCTATGGTCATGGCTGCAACAGTTGCAATAGTTCCCAAGTAGAGCGTAACTTCTCCTTCACTCAGCCTTCTACTTACCTTGAACCCCTACAGTGAGTTACATGCATGAGTTGAAGCCCCAGAGTCAATACACCAGGACGCAGAAGCTACCAATAAATTGGTTTCTATAACATAACATTCGAAATTACCTTTTTTGGATTCTAAGTAGGTAGGACAATTCCTTTTCCAGTGGCCGGTCTTCTTGCAGAAGTGACAGGCATCCGATGCTTTATCTTTCTTTTGCTTCTTACCCTTAGTGGCTTTCTTCTGAGGCTTCTTTGCCTTCCTCTTTCTCTTGCCCATCTTTCTAGTTTCAACAAGCATAGCTACAGGCTCATCCTTTCTAATCAGTTCTTCGGCTCTTTGCAACATATTGCTGAGCTCTTGCAAGTTGACATTCAGCTTGTTCATGTTATAGTTCATGATGAACGGATTAAAGGAAGGAGGCAAAGAATTAAGGATAGCATCTATCTGGGTTGCAAGGTCCAACCCGGATCCAAGAGCCTCCAGTTCGTTGATGTATCCCATCATCCGAAGACAATGGTCGTCAACTTGTTGGCCCTTGGACATTTGAGTGGTCATGAACTGTTTCAAGAACTTTTGCTGAGTAGAACGATTATGCTCTTCATACATCGTCCTCAGATTGTCCAATATGTCCTTGGCAAGTTCGATATGATCGAACTGCCTCTGTATTGGGTTGTCTAAGGAGGCAATGATGTAACACCGAGCGAGAGAGTTTTTCTCCTCCCATTCCTGATTCGGGCCTCAGAAGCCATGTCACCCGGATGCTCCGGGGCAGGATTCTTTGCCACTTTATCCAGCTTTTCTGAAGCTAGGACCAACATAAGGTTCCTGTACCAGTCGGCATAGTTTGGGCCCTTAAGCTTGTTGTCATCAAGAAGCTTTGCAAATGATCCGTTTGCCATTTTCTGATAAAAAAACAAACATCAGTCTACAACCTAATTTGATTCATGTTCATTTCATAGATATGGATTTTAATCTACGATCCATTTCCATTTATTCATCTCTGAGATTTCCCTCCTTTCTCAGTGACGAAGACTACGGGTTGTCTCTGAAAATGTGGGAAATCGCATAGGGTGCATGGATACAACTGTTTCAGCTGCATAACCACACCACCTTTCTGTGAAAGATCATATCCACTCATCATATGAATTTTCCCTTTGGCCTCTGTCAGACAAGGTTCAGAGCCATTTTCAGGTAAACCTTTCTGTCTAGTGAGTGCTTACCCATCATATTCGTGAACGCCAAGGTACCGTGAGAGAGTTCCCATTTTCTGGTGAAGCCCCTCCCACATCGGTCTATGACGTCCCTATCATCTTATGAAACACTTAGACAAGCCCAACAGCAAATGGATAGCCCATTTTCTGGTGTGTTTCCTCATTACTGAAGGACCCATCCTCATGCTAATGATGAAAGGCCTTTAGAGAGTTCATCATATGAATCTCCCTATCACATGCACTCATATTAGCTAGAGGGAATAGTTAATTACGCCCTAGTTTGATTTAGGTCAAACCAAAGTGACTCTCATTGACTTTCATAAAGTTAGATTTCGATGGGCCTTAATCGGCTAGGGTTCCACACGTAACCTGTCGATGAGGTGTGGGGCTCACCACTAAGGGAAGTCATCCAATGACCAAAAGGGACACCATGGCAATGATGTGCATTCAGCCATGGTGTGCGCAAGAGCCACTATCAAATGAGCATGGGCCAAGCACTTATGGCCCATGTACGGAGCACATCACACATCCAAACATCTCATGCAGAGATAAATTGATCCAATCAATTAATTATCTGTAAGGCCCATTGGAAGCCCATTTAAAAAACCATAATATTAACCATTAATATTATCTAGGTGTATGGGCTGAATTAGGGTTACCCAGTTCGGCCCATATAGCTTTATCCTTTGAAATGGGCTTTTAGCAGTTTTAACTATTTAAAATTGGGCCTTTACAGGTTGGGCCGAATTAACCATTTAATTAAATATCAATCCTCATGCCCATTAGTGAGAAAATTAGGGCTGACCTTCAGCCTTGATTAAACCATAGATTTGGTCCAAACAGTTTGAACCAATCTTGGTTCGAATGGGTCTAGGGTTTGATCTTTAATTAAATCCTTAATTCAAGAAAATAATCTAAAATTAAATAACTGATAAAAAAAAAACAAGAATCAATTAATCAGGGTTGTTCGCACACTCCATCCTACAAAACAGAGGTTAGATCACAAATTGCAGTTTCACAAACTGCAAATCACAGATAGCGAATGTCCCATCTGCGAAATCTCCTTCTCTATGCTGCCATCTTCGATCCAAAATTAAAAATTAAATAGAAATCCTATTTCTATTAATAATTACATCAGATCGAATGCCTATACATTGAGTCTAAAAAAAAAATTATTTACAAACCAAATGTAATAAATAAATTCAAGAAATTGCAAATCTTGTAGTTCTCCCTACGCAAACCAAGAATTCGATCTCCTCTTGTACGAACAGCCCATAAATCAAGAAAATCATATAGAACTATTCTAAATAATAATAAGATTTATATAAAATTAATTTCAGATTATTTGCCCATCAATTTTGGGAACAAATTTCCCAAAACCCATATTTGTGCAAATTGGGTAGAACACCTTCTCCCTATTTGTGCAGGTTCAGATCTGTAATAGAATGGTTCAAGATTTGAACCATGGCTATGATACCACTGAAGGGATAGGAAATCCATTACATGGATGCCCAAAGATTGTTGAATAAGGGGCGATTTTCAAAAATTTTTCTCTCCCTTCAAATGGGAATCGAATTCCCCATTTAGAAAATCATATTTTCAAGGATCATTCTTGAACCATAAACTGAAACAGATCTGAATCAAAAGGAGTAGGCAGAGATAATACCTGATACAGAGAAGTAGTATCTCCCAATGGAGGTGTTCACGCCCGAGGAATGATCCAAAATCTGCTCCCACTGAAGATGGCACAGTGCAGGGTGGAGCAGAATCAACAGTGTTCATCCAAAAGAACTCGATCCTTCTCAAGAATCACCTGGATGGCTTGTGAATACAACTCCCACCAATATTTTCTCCAAAAGATTGGAATCAAGATCCAATCTTGATTTCTCCCAAGAACTGGAGATCGAACTACTGTAGGCGGCGGCTGTAGGAAGGAGGCGGCAAGAGAGTATTTGTAGGGTGCATATTCTCTCTTCTGTGATTTCAGCTCTAAAGACAATACTATTTGTTGCTTGCTTGTGATTGATGTCTAAAGGCTGCCACCCCCTCTTCCTTTTATAGACTTAAGGGGATTAGTTCCTAATCCCATTAGGAGTTGCTAACCCAAATCATATATGGATTAGAAGTTCCTTTAAGATAAGGGATAACCCTTATCTTATCTGCATATTAGATCAGCCATCTCCTAATCTACTTAGGAAGTTTCCATATCTAAATCTTATTTAGATCTTGGACTCTCTAAATGGATAGGGTGTGGGCCCAATCCTATCAGCTGATCCATCTCAGAATTCGCCCCTTAAGTGACTAATCAAATTAGCCCAGTTCGAAATGGGCTTAAGGCCCATTTAAGGTTATGTATTCATTTATCCTTCCAAACTACTGCCCAGTTGGGATTCCTTGTATGGCGTGGGACCCAAACATTGATCTACACATCAGCCACATGGATTCAACCCAATCTTTGTTACAAGGCCTGGCCTAATACACTGTTATGGACAGTGCACCCCCTGAAACCCATCAGATGGGCTCTATGGGCCCAACACTTACCCTAAGTGGTCCCTGTGCCAAGTCACCTTGTAACACCCAGGGACTGTGGACAGATGCAGGATTAGCCCATCAGGTATTATCATCAATGGTCTTACACTTAACTTCTCAGCCCATAATGATCATACACTACCTGACAAGAGAGGACTTCTCCCTCGGTTGCAAGGAACAGTGTTGCACTCTCTGCTTATATGGATCCCAGGAATTAAAACCTTTTGCAAATCATTTCGAAACCATAATATATATACTTTTATATCTCATATAAAATATATTTTGCAAAACAAATCTCAACGATTGAAATCGGCTGCCGGCAGTCTTGGTTTTCATTAGTGAGAGTTCATCCCCGATCATTACCTTTGTTCGACAAAGGGGCTGATCCTGTCACTATGATCACCCACTCAGATGAATTCTCAGATTGTCCCAACACACCCAGGTTTTGACCCCCGCTAAGGATCTCACTGATTGGTACATCAAAGACAGCCCAATCCGACACCTCGTGCAGTATCATAATCGAGTCTAGGGGTCGGGTGTAACTTTCCAGTTTTGCCCATCAATCTCCAAAGTCCAGGGCAATATTAGAAATCTGGTCCAGTTCAAAGATTCAATTAATCCTACACTGTATGTGCCTAGGGTCTCACCCCGGTAGATGAGACAAGCCACCCCAACCGACTTGGTGGCACCACAGTGTCAGCTTTGTCAGGATAGGTCTCCCCAGACCGACCCACTGGCTGTGAACATTCTAAACTAACACGAGTCTCATTAAGTGTCCAGTTTAAGGGTATTACACAGAAACATGCCAAGGGAACATGAATCAAATATGCACTTTTATTCATTTACAATAAACTCATAAAGTACATCATTCTGATTGAAGCTAAGGGCATACAAAATTGTCTAATAGTGTTTCCCACAGACGGCGCCAAATGATGCAGCATGATCTGGGCACTCCTAGCTGACTGCTGACTGGCTCCTTGTTGGCAACGGACAACACCTGAGAAGACGAAGAAGAAGGATTCCCGAGGATTTTCCTGGCAGGAATACTCTGAAGCTTAAGTTAGAACGCTGGAGAGGGAGAAAAGAGCGTAAAAGGTTAAGACTGTAGGTCACGCTAGATCATTGTGCTCTTGAGGTTAGCTCGTGAGCAAGTAAGATAATTCAAGTTCAGATGAAAATTCCAGAGTGAGTGAATGTGTCTCTCCCCTTCGCCTAAAAGGCTTTTATAGGGGCGTTCTTGCCAAATTGGGCGTAACCACGACTAGGCTCTTGTTGCAGTCGTTACCTGCTAGTTCTGCGCAAGTTATCGTTAGAACATACTACTCGCTTGGGTAAGTGACACGTCTCGAAGGTACATGCACGCCACTATCAGTCGAGAGATGTGTATGCAGACTGTCAAATGGGCAAAGACTGTGCCATCAGCCGAGAGACGTGGTGCAGTCTGACGGGTACGGCCTTGTCAGATATAAGCTTCCTAAGAGCGTCGCGTTGCCTAGTTGTGAGCTATTTTATAGCGAACTACCCTGTTGCGTAGCACGCTATCTTTGCCACGAGCTAGTTTGTAGCGAGCTCCTAGGGATACTTCGAGGTGGCCCTCATCAAGGTTGGTCTTTGGGGCAGTTCTTCTGCCCAGGTATTGGAGCGAGCTGGTTTCCCTAGCTCGCGAGCTGAAATAGTCTTGGAGTATTCCCTTCTCAATAGCTCGGGGGACCTGGAGCTCGTGTTGTGGCGAGCTCCCCCTATAGCGAGCTATGACGTAGCGAGCTCCTCTACAAGCTCATTACTTAGTTGTGGTTAGGCCATGATGCTGAGTTATTGCTCCTGTTGAGTCAGGTCCGCATGTCATCGTCTCTGTAGGTCCACACCCATGGTGGCGTTCTGTAGGTGAGGTGCTTTTGATTCCATGTATCTCATATACATTTTATGGGAGATCTACACAATTGATCATAAATGTCTAATTTTTGCATTTTGTATGGTAAATAAATTGTAAAATAGGCATCAATATGTAGACAATAATTGCATTTTTTAAATAATTTAAAAAATATTATTTTAAATATTAAAACTAAAAAGTAATGATTTAAATATTATTTTATTGATAAAAATATTAAAAAATAATATTTAAATAATGAAAAAAGAGTTGATAAAATATTAAAATATTAAAAATTATTAAAAGATTAAATAAAGTGAAATTAATTGGATCATCCATGTGAAAAAACTATAAACGTTAAATTGGGGTGTGGCCCATCCCTGTCCACGCTATTTTATGGATCGGGACCGCCCACACATAACAAAACACCATATCTTATCATAGACGGGACGAAAATGGTCCCATTCACGATATATACACACTACCGAATGCCACCTTATGCTTCAATAAGTAAAACAATAAAAGGTCAGTTTGGGTTTTTCAAAAGACTTATGAATATTATTGATTAGTCATTATTAAAACTTTGGGAAAATTCTTGATCAATACCTTGTACGTTGGCTTGAGTGACAATTTGGTCCCCGAACTTTAAAATGCAACAATCCAATACCCAAACTTTTAAAATGTGACAATTCAGTACCTATTGTTAACCAGTCCATTAATCAGCCATTAAGTGACATTTGAAAAGTAAAAAATGCCCTAAGAATGCCATCTAATTCTCTTTATCAACCATCCAAACATTGACAATAAAATGAATAGTCCCAAATCCTAGCCTCTTCTAAACAGTCACCAACTTTTTTGAATAGAAGAGGTTAGGATTTGGGAGTATTCAATTTTTTGTCAACATTAGGATGGTTGATAAAGAGAATTAGATGGCATTTGAAGAGCACTTTGACTTTTCAAATGTTACTTAACGGCTGATTAACGGACTAGTTAATGGCAGGTACTAGATTGCCACATTTTGAAAGTTCAGGTACTGGATTGTCACATTTTGAAAGTTTGAAGACCAAATTGTCACTCGAACCAAAGTATAGGGTATTGATTGAGAATTTTCCCTAAAACCTTTCTTCTAGGTGTTTTGGTAATCAAATTAAACATCATTAATAGGAGAAGAAAAACCATTTGAACACAAGACAACACCTCAGATTCACACAATTACACACAACACCATGTGAACCACAAGCAAAAACTTCAAACACCTAAAACAAAGTGAATTCGGATTTGCTTCTCACAGAGCGAACCTCACACCAACTTCATAGTGCATATCAGCTATGCATTGAGAATATCTTCCCATAAATGATAATATCAAGCTAGGAGATATTCTCAATGCGTGTCTGCCATGTGTTGTGAGGTTGGCGTAAGGCGGATTTTGTGAAGAGAAAATCCAATCTCACCTAAAACAACCAAAGCCACAAAAGTATAAGTAAATTTGGGAGAGTTTTTACCAAGCTGCTTTTGGATGGCTAATGGACGGTAATCGCAATACCAAGTATTTTTTCTCATCTATTAAAGCTCAACAAAATTATTCTTCAATTAATAGAATTTGGTAAGATGCATGGAAATTACTTGCCAAAATGCTATTAAAACCATGCCACTAGTTTCTTTGAAAGAATGTTGACTGATGAAGGGTGTGAAAACCATGACTACTTGTTTCAAACTATCCCTTGCCTTGTAACTGACGAGGATAGTCGAATGTTGACTCAGGTTCCAAGTAGCAAAGAAATTAAAGACATTGTCTTCTCAATGAAATTAGAAAGTGCCCCTGGTCCAGATGGGGTTGATGGTATATTTTTTACTAAATGTTGAGAAATTGTTGGCAAAGATGTGTGTAATGCAATTAGAGAAGTTTTCTATACCAAGTCTCTCCCAAAGTACTATACATCCACATTCATTGTTCTTGTCCCAAAGAAAGAAGTACCTAGAACTTTTGCAGACTTTCGACCAATAAGCTTATGTAATTTCTGTTAGACAGTTTTGAATGCATTTAGCTTCAAATCAAGATGATGTACTTTATGATTTTATTGTAAATGAATAAAAGTGCATATTTGATTCATGTTCCCTTGGTATGTTTCTATGTAATACCTTTAAATTGGATACTTAATGAGACTCGTGTTAGTTTAGAATGTTCACTGCCAGTGGGTCGGTCTGGGGAGACCTATCCTGACAAGGCTGACACTGTGGTGCCACCAAGTCGGTTGGGGTGGCCTGTCTCAACTACTAGGGTGAGACCCTAGGCACATACAGTGTAAGATTAATTGAATCTATGAACTGGACCAGATTTTCAATATTGCCCTGGACCTTGGAGATTGATGGGAAAAACTGAAAAGTTATACCCGACCCCTAGACTCGATTATGATACTGCACTAGGTGTCGGATTGAGCTGTCTTTGATATACCAATCAATGAGATCCTTAGCGGGGGTCAAAACCTGGGTGTGTTGGGACAGTCTGAGAATTCATTTGAGTGGGTGATCATAGTGACAGGATCAGCCCCTTTGTCGAACAAAGGTAATGATCGGGGATGCACTCTCACTAATGGAAACCAAGACTGCCGGCAATCGATTTCAATCGTTGAGATTTGTTTTGCAAAATATATTTTATATGATATATGAAAGTATATATATTATGGTTTCAAAATGATTTGCAAAAGGTTTTAATTCCTGGGATCCATATAAGCACAGAGTGCAACACTGTTCCTTGTAGCCGAGGGAGAGGTCCTCTCTTGTCGGGCAATGTATGATCATTATGGGCTGAGAGGTTAAGTGTAAGACCACTGAGGATAATACCTAATGGGCTAATCTTGCATCTACCCATAGTCCCTGGGTGTTACAAGGTGGCTTGGCCCAAGGACCACTTAGGGTAAGTGTTGGGCCCATAGATCCCATTTGATGGGTTTTAGGGGATGCACTGTCCATAACAGTGTATTCGACCAGGCCTTGTAACAAAGGCTGAGCCGAACCCATGTGGTTGATGTGTAGATCAATGCTTGGGTCCCATGCCATACAAGGAAGCCCAATTGGGCAGCAGTTAGGAAGGTTAAGTGAACACACAAGCTTAATGGGCCTAAAGCCCATTTTGAATTGGGTTATTTAATTAGTTAATAATGGGGCGAATTCTGAGATGGATTAGCAGATAGGATAGGGTATTGACCCTATCCACTCAGAGAGTCCAGATCTGGATGTGACTCAGATCTAGAAACCTTCTAATGAGATTAAGTGAAAGCTAATCTAATCTACAGATAAGATAAGGGTTTATCCCTATCAACTAAAGAGAGATTTTATCCAAATATGATTTGGATAAGCAACTCCTAATTGGATTAGGAGCTGATCTTTTAGGTTAACAAAAGCAAGAGGGGGCGGCAGCCTTGAGAAGACATTCATTCAGATCCTCTTCAGTGCTGAAATCAAGAAGGAAGAATTAAGCATCTTTGTAGAATTCCTTTTTTGCCGCCTCCCTATTCTTGCTGCCCTGTTTTGCCAGTTCGATCTCCAGTTGTGGGAGAAGTTAAGATTCGATCTTGACATCAGTTCTTTGAGAAAGAATTGATAGGAAGTTGTGCTCACGTACCATCCTGTTGATTCTTGCGAATGACAGCGTTCTTGGAGAAGAACACTACTGATTCTGCTCCATCCTACACTGTGCCATTTTCAGTGGGAGCAGTATTTGGATCCTTCTTTGGGCGTGAACACCTTCGTTGGGCGATAATATTTCTCCGTATCAGGTATAATCCTCTCCTACTCCTTTTGGTTCAGACCTGGTTCAGTTTATGGTTCAAGAATGATCATTGAAAATATGATTTTCTAAATAGGGAATTTGGTTCCCAGTTGAAGGGAGAGAAAAATTTTTGAAATTCGCCCCCTTATTCCGCAATCTTTGGGCGTCCATTCGATTGATCTCTCATCCCTTCAATTTCTGTTATAAAATTAATGCAAAAATCCTATCTCAGAGATTGGCTATTATTCTCCCGAAATTGATATCTTTGGAACAATGTGCATTTGTCAAGGGGAGAAGTATTGGTGACAACATTGATTTGGCTCAAGAAATGGTAATGGAAATCAGCAGGAAGGTCAGGCATAGTAATGTGATCTTCAAGTTGGACATGGCTAAGGCTTATGATAGAATGAATTGGGAGTTTGTTTTCAAAGGCTTTCAAAGCTTTGGATTTAATAGTATTTGGATTGATTTAATTCGGGTCTACATTTGTAATTGTTGGTTATCAGTAATCATTAAGGGCTCCCCAACTGGTTACTTTCATTCTACTTGGGGCCTTAGACAAGGAGACCCCTTGTCCCCTAGCCTCTTTATTATTGCTGAAGAAGTTCTTAGTAGAGGGTTGAAAATGATATTTCAGAATGGGCACGTCCCCTACTATGCCTTGCCAAGAGGATGCAATGTGGTTTCACATAGTCTGTTCGCTGATGACACTATTATTTTCTCAAGGTGCAAATAAAAGAGGTTTACAGAATTTAATGCAGTTGATTGATGTTTATCAAAAGGCCTAAGGACAGCTGGTGAATAAGGAGAAATCATGTTTTATAGTGACAATAGGATAAGAGCTGCTTTTGTTAATATGATTAAACAAGTCACAGGTTTTACTAAAAACATCTCCCTTTCATCTATTTGGGTGCTCCAATTGGTAAAAGGAACCAAAGATCTAGAGACTTTGATGAGCTTGTGTGAAAAATCAAAAGAAAAATTGAAGGATGGAAAGCCAAATCTCTGTCAGCTAGTGGAAAGTTAATCTTACTCCGCCATGTTTTCCAAAGTTTACCCATGCACATTCTTAGTGCTTCCTTGCCCACTAAAGCTGTTATTAAACAGGTAAATCAGTTATTTGCTAGTTTTCTTTGGGGGACTTCAGATTTTGGATTTAGGATGCAGTGGATAAATTGGAGTAAGGTGTGCAAGCCTACAAATGAAGGTGGCCTTGGGTTAAGAGAAATTTCTGACATAAAAAGGCCTTTCGAATTAAAGCTTGGTATAGATTAATATCAAATGACAATACTTGGGCCCACTTCATTCAATCAAAATACATAAAAAACACCCCTCTCCCACTTCTTTCTTTGCCAAGAACTTGTACTTGAGTCTGGAAAGAGATGATAGGCCTGAAGCAAATTGCATTATCTCACTACCAATGGATTGTGGGAAGAGGAGAAGTATCATTCTGGCATGATAAGTGGTTGGGTCCGGGCCCCTTAATAAATAATATAGGGGTGGTGGGCATTGAAGATTTTACTCTCAAATAGGTTCTTAATTGTGATGGGTCATGGAGCTTTAATACAAGTCAGAATATCGCTCCTTGTATCATGAATCAAATTAAGGAAGCTAAATGCTTCATTGAAGATGAGGATGATCGGCTGATTTAGAACTGTAATATGAATGGTCACTTCTCTCTTAATTGAACATGGGAGCTATTTAGAAGTCGTGATCCTATAATTGATTGGGAAAGATTTGTTTGGAAAAAAGGCATGCCTACTAGAATCTCTATTTTTATGGGGCGTTTTATGCATGGTGCTCTTCCAATTGATGACAAAGTCATGAAGCGTGGGGTTAATTTGGTTTCAAAATGTTGATGTTGTGATAGCCATAGAGCTGAATCCTTTCATCACTTGTTTCCAGGCGGGGTTATGGCTCAAAAAGTTTGGAATTTCTTCTCTTGCTTATTTGACATACACATTAATCGCTCACAACATATTGGTGATCGGGTGAGAGCATGGTGGCGTCAGTGTAAATCTGACTCTCAAGTTGACAATTTAAAAGCTATCACCCCATGTCTCATTCTTTGGATTCTTTGGAAGTAGAGATGCAAAAGAGTTTTTGAAGGAAAAGCCTCAACATCTAATGAGCTGATTTCAAGAGTGAAGAAGTGGTTGATTGATATTAATGTCATCCAAAAACCCCCTCTCAATGCTAGCTCTAACAACCTTGTGCTCCAAACTCTTAATATTATAACCAAGGATGTTAGGCGAAGGAAAATTAGATGGGTAGCGTGGAAATTTCCAATCCATTATCATTACAAATTAAATATAGATGGTGCTAGTAGGGGGGAACCCAGGTGACAGTGGTGGGGGTGGAATTATTAGGGATTTCTTGGGAGGTTTTTGCTTTGCTTTCTACAATTTCTATGGCTATACTTCCTCCATTCAAGCTGAGTTTTTGGCTCTTCTAGATGGATTAGACTTTTGTCTCCAATTTGGAATCACTGAATTAGAAATAGAGTGACAATGAGGTGTTAGTCGGCATCATTAACGGGACAACATCTCACCCATGGTCAATTGCCTACACTTATATAAAGATCAAACGAATACTTGGTAACACGAAGTATTTTATTGATCACTCGTTGAGAGAAGGAAATAGGTGTGCATATTACCTTGCAAATGTGGGTGTGAATTTGAAAAGCAATGCAACTTTTAATTCCGTACTTCATACCCCATTAAAGCTTAAAAGACTGTTGCATGAGGATCATGTTAATCTTCCCATTCTGAGAATTGGTTAAATCTGATTGTATTTTTTATTTCTTTGTTGGAGTGGGTTTTGAGAGGGTGGTGATGAGTGCTTTTTGTATTGGGCATGGGGCAAGGCAGGCTATGTCTTCGTCTGTATACTCTGATTTTCCATTTGATAATGGTTAATAAAATTTGAGGTGGACGTGATATTTCTAATACACGGCAGGGGACGTTGTGGGGGTCAATTTGGTGGGGGGCTGATTTGAACTCCTTAAAGGAATTAATTGTATTATAAGTTTCTTTTTTATCTTTCATTTATTTATTTATTTATTTATTTTAGTTTCATGAAACTACACAGGTTCACACAACGGAGGTATCCCATTACCCCTCAACCCTGGTGGGTGGTGGTAGCGGGATTAAATATAGAAAAAAGGTTTTGATTTACCCAAAAGGAGGTTGTTTTCTTATGCGCTTCAATTCGAATAAATCGTAATGGTTGGTTTGAAGATTCTGGCTTGCTAATGAAACCTTTTGTTACCTTCTAACAACAAACAATAATCTACCTCTCGTTTCTAGAAAAAGAACAAAGGCAAAGGCAAAGGCAAAGAAGAAAAGAAAAGCGTTACCGACTGTAATCAATCCATTTCACAGAAACTTCTTTACTCCTTCCGAGTGATAATTTTTTCGCCTCAAGCGATGCCTCATGCCAACTCGGCATAAAAGATTTCTGATCTAGCTAGGTTAGTACCGTGGTCCTAGTGGAGCTGTTTTGGGCTATCCCAATCCCACTGACCATGGTAGAGGCATAGAGAGAGATGAAATATTCGAAAAGAAGATTTGAGTCCTGTTATTTGATTTCCCAATTAGAATGTGCAAATCATCAGATAGTGGCCGATAATGGCCGTAAATGTTCCACTTCCACCAAAATTGAGGGCCTCTCAGAAGTCAGAAGTATGTTTGAACTTTGAGAGCTCAGTGTTAGCTGTTATAGGTCAGAATACTTCTTATCTTCAATAGTGATTTGATTCTTTCTGGCTGGAATATGACTTCCATTGCCACAATATATAACTGCGTAGAAACATACCTTCATCCGTGCAGACTGACCTTTACATTTCATCCAAAACTTTTCAGTAAATAAAGATGGTGGGTGGGAGAATGGAACTTGGAAGAAAACAACGCCACACCTATCGATATTAATTGGGCTGTAATGATACTGACTGCCGATGCTGGAGACGAACCATCCTTTAGATTGAAACCCTAAATTGATTCGTGGACGACGTTGTGTATTCTGAAATCTGTTGTGGAATTTATTATGGTGGATAACGGTGTTTTCTGAATTTCTGAATTCAATTCGACAAACCAATGAAAAAGAAGCTGAATAGGACGTCGACAAATTCTCATCACTCCTTGGGAATAACTTTTGGAAAGATAACTTGTTTGTCATGTTGTGATTCAATTGGATCACCGATTGCTTCCAAGGGAGAATGATGTAGTGCGGTCTGTGCAGATAATGTGAAAGACTCAAGTAGATTGGAATACGATGATAGATGCGATGGGATTCCAATCCAACTGCTCTGGTACAAAGTACAAACGATAGAAGCGATGTATCAGTGATGAATTATTATTTATTTATTTTTACTAATTATTAATATGTTCAGTTCAACTATTGTTGCTGTTTTCTTCTCCGGTCCCGTCCAGATTCCGGAATGAATTGAAAATGGAAATGTCGCTTTATTACACCAGAAACGACCAAATTCACAAGAAAAAAAAAAAAAAACTGAAAAGATTTAACGTATGTGAACTATCGTGTGGATCACCTCCACATTTCCTTGGATCTACAAATTAATAAATTGTTTCTTCATAGTACTCACCTTAATTACAGGTGGCAAATCAGATTGAGAGAGAGAAGGGATAGACTTGCTGTTATATCATGTCCTGGTTTTGAAATATTTGGATTCTTCAACCACGTCAGGCGGGGATCGGCTTCCATCAGGGTAAAGCTGTGCCCATACCGTTTTAACAGTTTTTTTCATACTTGCATTGGAAATATATCTCTTTATGAAATAAATCATAAGTATAGAAATATTCTCAATTCAAAGTAATAAAAGGTGCTGGAACGTTGAATTCAGGGCTTATTCATTTATTATATTAAGATACATGTCTGAAGTTTATTCTCAATGCAAAGTAATAAATGTCTGAAGTTTATTCTCAATGCAAAGTAATAAATGTATGAAGTTTGACATTTGAAAATGCAATAATTATATTAAGATACATATTAATATTGGTAAATTTTTCCTTCTAAACTTTGAATGTAGAGAATGTTATTCTGAATTTTGAATTCTAAATTTTGAAAATTATCAAATATCCATTTTAATACATAGGTAAAAATTTTTATTTACCTTTTTAGGAAATTATTGAAAAACAAAAAATTGTATGATTATACTTTAAAAAATAAGAAATAAGAGATAATGAATACATATTTTCTCTTAAAATTCTTGTTGTAGTTTGATTTAATTTTTGGGATCATATGCTTTTACCCGGCCGTTGGATCCACCCTTACACAGCGAATCTGGGCTCCATTCCACAGCGAATTTCATCAGAGCAGTAGTTAGATCGAG
Source organism: Nelumbo lutea (assembly GCF_056320005.1). Classification (NCBI taxonomy): domain Eukaryota; kingdom Viridiplantae; phylum Streptophyta; class Magnoliopsida; order Proteales; family Nelumbonaceae; genus Nelumbo; species Nelumbo lutea. The sequence continues at coordinate 124,778,813 of NC_142684.1, forward strand.
GTTAATAGACAAGTGAGGTAATCCATCCAGTAATGGATCTTTGTCGTCTTTAGTTTAGTAGCTGCTTAGGCGTAAAACAAAGAGTTTGAACTCTAACATGTTGTTTTGCCAAATGAATCCTTAATTGTACTTTTAATTTGTATTGTTTCGGTAGCCCTAAAGCTCAATTCTAGAACCACACGATAAGCAAGGTGTCACTTCTCACTTGCATATATCCAGATGAGTGGACCCATTGTTGAATGTTTTGGCTTTGTAGACTCTTTCTTGTTAGGGTATTGAAGGCTGGTCTAAATCTAATCAATCTAAGGGACGCCCCACCCACGTCCTCTTCAAGTTCAAGAATGCGCTAATATCAGGTTTAAATGATTGAAATGATCCACAGCTAGCTCAACTGGACCACTGGGCACACTACAAGCGTACAACAGTCAACCCGGGAGGAATTAACGACAGAAAAACTCTCCATCCTGATCATCTTGTGAACATTCAATCTGGATTGAATTGATGACTCCATGGGAGAGAGGGAGTGATGGATAGATATCTATAACAAATGCAGCTTGATATTGAAGGTTTTGGCCTGATTTGGCTTCGGTGTATTATTGCATTGCATATCTGGGAGAGGGAGTACTGATTAAAATGATTGTTTTGGATGCTCAACCTAATATCAATTATTTGACAGGTCTTTTTCTTTGTTAATTAAATTTTCTATTTGATTGGATGGAATTGAAATCCCATTTTCATTTCTAGTAAAATGGCATTTCCTATTTCAAAGAATGATCATTTCCTCCTCACCCTTAAGAATGAGAATCAATTCCAGTTGATTCCAATTCCTGTATAAACAAAAAATGTATATAGACTATTCTGATTTCAATCCCAATGAATATTGATTCCAATTCTCACCGCAAACCAAACGGACCCAGAAGTGAGTTGTATTTCATTGATTGATTTGGTCTGTTAATTTCATTTGCTTTGATTAAGACCGAAGCCGGCCCGACATGTTTAAAAAGGGGGGAGGTTGCCAGTAATAGGTCACCTCGGTCTCAACTGTTTATTAAATTGAAGGATTTGGCCTTTCTGTTGTAGTTGTAAATTGTAAATAAGCTTTGAGAGTCCATCAGGTTTTGAGATAGGATAGGACGAAATACGATTTTGTCTAGTTGCGTGGTATGGTCCCGCTAGGCGCAAGTCTAGTTTGTTGGTGTCTGAGTCAACGTAGAGTGCCCAGCCCCATAGGCCCATAACAATACAAATACCAAGAACATCAGTGATCAAACCAAGCACATACGTCATTGTGACTGTAGTTGGCGTATTGTATTGCGCAGCGGAGGTCAGTTTTTGTGGACCAGCTCTTGGCCTCTTATATATCCATCACTGTAGTAGTGACTAGTGAAAGAGATAATAATAGCTGTAATGCATCTCCACCTATTTCTCCTACTAATTAAAAAAAGAAGATTGACAAAACGAGCTAAATGACAATTGACAAACGCGACGTGCGCACCTTCATTTGTGGGATAATGATAATAACAATGCAGTTAAAAGCTCTTTCAATTCTCTTAGCACAAACTTGATTTCAATTGTCAACAAAGATTCAACTGTGTTTCGGACTTGATGCGAAACAGTCAAAAGTCAAGAGAGAATTTAAACCAAACGGTTATCTACTATCTTCCATTCTGGTTGATATTAACTAGTCTTCACTCTTCACTATAACCCAATCCAATAATCAAGAGAAAACACATTGGAATCCGTTCAACGCCACTCGCCTGTGTGGATAAAATGCTTTATCATTCATTGCCAATTTGAGTCACTCCAACCCTCGACACCTCTAGCTAACGTAGGTCGTCAGCCGTGTCTTCTGCACAGCCTGGACGGTGGTTAGTTGCAGATTTGACTTGATCTTTTCCAGGATTGTCGACAAGACTGAGACAGAGAGGAAAAGAAGTTCCCTACTCTTGACGTTAGCAGGATAAATTTGTAGAAAGAACTTGTCATGATCGATATATCCGAATACAGATTAATCCATCGAATAGCGGGATAATTCATTAATTCACTGCTATGTGCTCCACCATCGCTGAAACTAAATTGCGTTCTATCCCCAAAAGAAAATAATGAATTTGGTGACCATCATTTGGATGCATTTGGAATCGTGTAAATTAAGAATGGTGTAAAAGTTTATATCGGTTTAATTTTGTTCATGTTTGGAAAAGAGTATAATATGATTAATAAAATATTTTAATCTCGTTTAATTTTATATTTATATTTGTTTGGATAGAGTGGAGTTTGACATTAATAATCAATGTAAAGTTTTATATGGATTGTTGATATAAATATTGCATTGATTTTATCGATATAAAACTTTATACTCTTTACCCATTGCATTTTTTAAAAAGCAATGATCTTTTTCACGATTCCGTTTTACACGGATGATGTTTTACACTAATTCCAAATAGAGCTGATGAGAGGTAATTTGGTCCTCCGAATTACATCACAACATGTGGCTTTCAAGCAACACCTCAATGCTGAGTAAGCAAATCATTTCGGCGAGTCAACCTGAAACACCTCACCCAGGCCGACCTCAACTACCTCAGCCAAGCTGGATTAATAGGTCTCCCATCATATAGCGACCTACCTCAAAGACCGACCGAGCTTTAAGAAGAACAAATGGCGACCTGCAAGGCGAGCCTACTAACTTGTCTCATAGATCTGTTACTAACCTGAGATCTCCGGAGTAATGAATCGACCGTTAGGCCGGCCTACCACATCTCATGCATCAGAATTAATTGGATGGACCACAGCCCTTGTGTTAGACAGTTTTTGTATGCCCTTAGCTTCAATCTGATTTGATGTGCTTTTGTTATTTAGTGGAAATAAATAAAGTGCATGTTTGATTCATGTTGTTTGGTTTAATTCTGTGTAAAACCCTAAAACTGGACATTTATAGAGACTCGTGTTAGTTTTAAATGTTCACAGTCGTTGGATAAGTCTGGGGAGATTTATCCTGCCAAGGCTGATACTGGTGTGCCACCAAGTGTTGGGATGGCCTGTCTCAGCCACCAGGGTAAGACCCGAGGCACATGCAGTATGGAATTACTTGAATCCTTGAACCGGACCAGATTTCCAGTCTTGCCCTGGACCTTGGAGATAGATGGGCAAAACTAGAAAGTTACACCTAACCCCTAGACTCGATTATGACACTTCACTAGGTGTTGGATCAGGCTGCCTTTGATATGCCAATCAGTGAGATCCTTCGCGGGGATCAAAACCTGGGTATGTTGGGGCAGTTTGAGAATTCATCTGAGTGGGTGATCATAGTGACAGAATCAGCCACTTTGTCGGACAAAGGGTAATGATCGGGAATGCACTCTCTCTGATGGAAACCAAACTGCCGGCAGTTGATTTCAATCGTTGGAATTTTGTTTTGCAAAATTAATATATTTATATATATATGTACGGTTTCAAATTGTTTGCAAATGGTTTTAATTCCCGGGATCCATGTGAGAGGAGAATGCGGCACTGTTCCTTGCAGCCGAGGGAGAGGTCCTCTCTTGTCGGGCAGTGCTTGATCATTAAGGGCTGAGAGGTTAAGTGTAAGACCATTGAGGATAATATCTAATGGGCTAATCTTGCACCTGCCTACAGTGCTTGGCCCAGGGACCACTTAATGTAAGTGTTGGGCCCATAGGGTCCATATGATGGACTCAAGGGGTTCATTGAGTTTTTCAGTGAATTCGGCTGGGCCTTGTATTAAAGGCTGGGCCGAACCCATGTGGCTGGTGTGTAGATCAATGCTTGGGTCCCATGCCATACAAAGAAGCCCAATTGGGCAGCAGATTGGAAAGTAATTAGACATTGAACACTTAATGGGCCAGAAGCCCATTTCGAGGTGGGCTGATATGATCACCCATCCTTGGGGCGAATCTGAGATTAATGTTAGTAAAAGGATTGGGACTTTAGCCTTATCCACTCTGGGAGACCAAATTCAAATTAGATTTGAATCTGGTAACCTCCTGATAAGATCAGGAGTAAGCTAACTTTATATGCAAATAGGATTAAGGTTATCCCCTATCCAAATACTGATTTGGATTGGGATAACTCCTAATTAGGAGGATTCTTAATCAAGAAGAAAGGAGGAGAAACCCTAACCAAGAAAGAGAAATATCAGATTTCGAACCACCTTGAAGATATATAGGATATCTCCTGCGAATTGAGATAGGATCTCATTCATACTCCAGAAAAAGAAAAAGGCAGTTCAGTCTTTTCGCCTTTAGAGTTCTCCTCCTGTCGCCGCCATCTGTTTTGCAAGATTAGATCTTTGCAGAAAAAGAAAGTCAAGAAATCTGTTCTTGACATTAGTCTTGCGACAAAGACTAAAAGATTCAGTGTTTAGTGTTTCCAAAGGATTCTTGTGAAGGATCCAGTGTGTAGGACGCACCCTGCTGGTTCTGTTCCATCCACAGCTGTGTCATCTTCAGCAGGAACGGATCTTGGAGCATTCTTTGAGCATGAACACCAACTTTGGGAGATACTGCTTCTCCGGATCAGGTATATTCCTCCCATTTATCTTTTGGTATAGATCTGGTTTGATTATGGTTCAAGTAGGATCCTTGAATATTGTATTCTAAACTTAGGGAATATGATTCCCAGTTGGGAGAAGGTAGGAAATTTTTTGAAATTCGCCCACCCATTCCGCAACCTTTATGGTGTCCATTACATGGATCCTACCATTCTTTCAGTGGTATTAGAGCCACAAGTTCGAATCTTGAACCAAAAGAAAATCAGATCTGACCCTGTGCAGATGGATAGAATGTGTTTTTTCAAGATTTGCACAGATTGTTTTCTTTTTTCAAGAAACTGTTTCTTGTTAAGGGCGATTGATCTGAAATTAATTTTTATTAAATTGATGAACTTACAATTTATCTATATTTTATGAGGTTTTTGCATGAAATTTTATAATGGTTTAATTAAATTTTTGCCGTATTTTAGCTTGATTGCAAGAAAGATTTCAGGGGGAGCCAAATCAACAAAAAGAAGGCAAAAGCAAGAAAAGAAAACACTAAAATTTATCAAGTTCAGCCCGGCCCAGCCATGAGAGCAAGAGAATTTCATTCGGCCCAAGAAGAGCAAGTGAAACTCTTTGGAAAATCCAAGGGAAGAAGCCTAGCTATGAGGAGAATTCGGCCCAGCAAGGAAGGCCCATTTTTAGCCCAAATAACAGCCTAGAGTGTAGCCCACATGAGCTCAAAAGCAAGCTAAGTTGTAGCCCAAATAGCAGCCCAAAGGGAGCTAGGGGCGGCAACTTCTAGGAGTTTCTTGAAGAGAAGGAGGGAGCACTCTAGAAGGTTCATGAGGGGTGTAATACACCCCATTCTAGAGGCTTCAAGAAGGGGCAAGAGCCCCCTTGAAAAACTATATAAGGAGGCCTCTAGGAGGGGAGAAAGTTGTTCAATTGCTTGAGAGAAAGGCTCTCCCACTCTTAGAGGTTCAGCCACCTTGAGAGAAGAGAAGAGAAGAAGGCTAGGCGCAAGGAAGAAGAAGAAGAAGGGCTGAAGGAAGTTCAAGACAAGCAAGCTAGAAGAAGAAGGTGAGTTCGAATTGAGGGATTGTGATTCAAAGATTTTTTGTAATAAATCATTTGTAGTTTCATTCTCTTTTGATTTGAATTCAGTTTCTTAGTTATATGTTCTTTCTTCTTTCTCCTTGTTTCCATTCTTCCTTGATGTATTTCAGCTTGTAAAATTTCAGTTCAGCAATCTAATTCTTTTTGATTCATTCAAATGATCATGCATTGTACTTGAAGTTTCTTGAATAAGGGTGTGATTGCAGATCAATTCGGCCAACTAACCTTCAAAACTCAGATCTGAATTCTCAGATCTGAGATTGCAAGATCTGAATTGCTTGAAAGAGAATTCAGATCTGCAAATTTCAGATTGGGCGAATTAATCTACAGCTTGGAATTCCTAGAGTGCTTGAGAGAGACTCTAGGAATTCAGATCTACTATTCAAGAACTGAATTGAGTGCAAGGTTAGAGATAACTTGCACAATTCAGTTGGTGATCAATTCAGATTTGAATTGATGCCTTAGAAGTGTTTGAAGAAATGCATGCATGGGGATTAGATTCTTGATAGAGATAGAAGAACCGTCACTCATGCATAGGATGAACATGCGCTTGAGAGAGGCTGTTCATGACCTTGGGGTTTCACCAAACCAAGGCTCAATCATGATTCATTCGAATGATCCAAATTGATAGATTGCTGAATTCTGAGATTGACATTTACTGCTTACTCTTCTAACCTGAATTGAAGGCAATTGGACCAATGATTTAGATAGATTTTAATTTAGGATTTTTTAGCTTTCATTAGAGTTTTGATTTATTTGTTGATCAGATAAGAAATGTTCAATTTAGTATTGGTAATTGTTTCCTAAATCCTCGTGGGAACGATACTTCACTCACTACTTTATTACTTGAACGGCTAGTGCACTTGCTAGTGTCACAATGAGCCACACATCATAAATCCAAAATTTATTTAGAATTGTTCTTTATTTATTTTGATTTAATGGACTGTTCGAACCTGGAGATCGCAGTGCAGATTTGGCGTAGATAATCTGCGCACCCTTTTTCTTTCTATTTATTTATTTCATTTAATTCGGTTTGTAAATAATTTTTTTTAGACTGAATGTATAGGATTTGATCAAGAATGTAATTAATAGAAATAGGATTCCTGTTATTTTTCTTGATTAAAGAAGAAGGAAGAAGAAGGCGGCGCTGGAGATTTGTAGTTGGAGAAATCGCTTTCTGCAATTTGCAGTTTGTGAAACTGCAACCCTTGTGATTAACCTCTGTTTTGCAGGTGGTGCGAACAATCCATAGTTTGATTTGTGATTGTTTGAAATCAAAATTATTAATTTCAGATCTTTCATGAATTAATTCTTGAATTGAAAATCAGTTTTGGATCCTCTCGAACTAGATTGGACCAAAACTGTTTGGACCGAATCTGGGGTTCGATAGGGACTGTTTTTCAGTCTGTATTTCTCACACGTGCTGTTCCAAATCTGATGTTCAATTACAAGGATTAATTCGGCCCACCTGTAAAGCCTAGTTTTAAAGGGTTAAAACTGCAAAAGGCCCATTACTGTGAGATAAGTTGTATGGGCCGAACTGCTATCTGCGATTCAGCCCATACACCTAGTAGTCATTAATTGTTAATGACTTAGATTTTAAATGGGCTATTCAATGGGCTTTACAGCAGTTAATTGATTGGATCAATTCCTCCTATAAATGTGATGTTTGGATGTTTGATGTGCTGCGACCATGGACCATAAGTACTTGGCCCATGAAGACTCGTTAGTGGCTCTTGCGCACACCATGGCTAAATGCACATCATTGCCATGGTGTCCTTCAAGGTCATTGGATGACCCCTCTTTGCTTGGTGGACCCCACAACCCTGAAAAGATATGCGTACGGAACCCCTAGCCGATTAAGGCCCACCAGAAATCTGACTTTATGAAAGTCAGTGGGAGCCACTCTAGTTTGACCTAAATTAAAACTAGGGCATTTTTTTTTGTTCCCTCCAGCAAATATGAATGCATGTGATAGGGAGACCCATATGATGGACTCTCTAAAGGCCTTCCGTCATTAGCACAATGATGGGTCCTTCAGTAATGAGGAAACGCACCATAAAATTGGGCTATCCATTTGCTGTTGGATCTATTAGAGTGTTTCATAAGATGATAGGGGTGTCATAGACCGATGTGGGAGGGGCTTCACCAGAAAATGGGAAATCTCTCACGGTACCTTGGCGTAACCTGAATATGATGGGTGTGCACTCACAGGACAGAAATGTTTACCTGAAAACGGCTCTGAACCTTGTCTGACAGAGGCCAAAACGAAACTCATTTGATGAGTGGATATGATCCGTCACAGAAAGGTGGTGGGGTTATGCAGCTAAAACAGTTGGCTTCATGCACCCCATGTGATTTCCCACATTTCCAGAGACATTCCATCATCTCCGTCACTGAGAAAGGAGGGAAATCTCAGAGATGAACAATTGGGAATGGAACATAGATTAAAAACCATATCTATGTAGGTAACATGAATCAAACTAAGGTTGTGGACTAATGATTTTGCTATTTTATCAGAAAATGGCAAACGGTCAATTTGCAAAGCTTCTAGACGATAACAAGCTTAAGGGCCCAAACTATGCTGACTGGTATAGAAATCTTATACTGGTCCTAACTTCCGAAAAGTTAGACAAGGTGGTGAAAAATCCTGCCCCGGAACGTCCAGGTGATAGGGCTTCTGAGGCCCGTAGGAGGGACTACCAAGAGTGGGAGGATAAGAACTCCCTAGCCCGCTGCTTTGTCATTGCCTCATTAGACAACTCAATACAGAGGCAGTTCGATCAAATCGAACTATCCAAGGACATATTGGACAGTCTAAGAACAATGTATGAAGAGCATAACCGTTCTACTCAACAGAAGGTCTTGAAATTGTTCATGACCGCGCAGATGACCAAAGGGCAGAAAGTTCATGACCATTGTCTTCGGATGATGGGATACATTAACGAACTTGAAGCTCTTGGATCCGAGCTAGATCTTGGCACGCAAGTGGATGCCATCCTCAATTCTTTGCCCTCTTCCTTCAATGCGTTCACAATGAACTACAATATGAATAAGCTGAATGTCAGCGTCCAGGAACTCAGCAATATGTTGCAGAGAGCCGATGATCTACTCATGAAGGATGAGCTTGTGGTTATGCTTGCTGAAGCTAACAAATCGGGCAAGAAAAAGAGAAAGGCAAAGAAGCCTCAGAAGAAGGCTGCCAAACCTAAGAAGCAGAAGAAGAACAAGGCATCTGATGTCTGTCACTTCTGCAAGCAGACCGGCCACTGGAAGAGGAATTGTCCTGCCTACCTCGAATCTAAGAAAGGTAACATCGAAACTTGTGTCATAGAAACTAACATGTTAGTTACTTCTGTGTCCTGGTGTGTTGACTCTAGGGCTTCAACTCATGCGTGTAACTCACTGCAGGGGTTCAAAGTTAGCAGAAGGTTGAGTGAAGGTGAAGTGACACTATTCTTGGGAACAACTACAAGTGTTGCAGCGGCGGCAATAGGAACCGTAGAATTAGTTTTTAAAGAAGGAATACTTGTACTTAAAGATTGTCTTTATGTACAGAACTTGGGAAGAAATTTAATTTCTGTTTCAAAACTGTGTGCTGATGGATATACTGTTTATTTTAGTAATATGATTACTGTTAAACGGAATAATAAATTCATGGCATGCGGGGAACTAGAGAACGGTCTCTATGTTCTACATCCTTCTCTGGAAACTAACTTAACTGAAACTACGTCGGTCGAAAATCCCAAGAAAAGGAATCGTGATACAGTAAGTCCCACGTGCCTCTAGCATTACCGACTTGGCCATATCGGTATTGACCGAATCACAAGGCTGGTAAAGGATGGTCCTTTGGATTTTCTAACCGTAGAAAATCTTCCCACTTGTGAACCTTGCCTTCAAGGTAAGATGTCTAAGCGGCCATTTGACAGCAAGCCTGAAAGATCTGAAGGCACACTTGACCTGATACATACTGATGTATGTGGTCCCCTGAGTGTTAGGACACGCAATCAACACGTGTACTTCATCACCTTTTCAGATGATTTTTCATGATATAGTTACGTGTACCTAATGAGACATAAGTCTGAATCATTTGAAAAGTTCAAAGAGTTTAGACAGGAAGTCGAGAAACAGTTAGGGAGAGAAATTAAGGCCCTTCGATCAGATCGAGGTGGCGAGTATCTCTCTGACGAATTCAGGGACTACTTAAAGGCCAATGGGATAGTGTCACAATTAGTTCCTCCTGCTACACCTCAACTCAACGGTGTTTTAGAGAGAAGGAATAGGACCTTGTTGGACATGGTCCGGTCGCTTCTCGTACGCTCACAATTACCCACATCCTTTTGGGGATACGCATTAGAGACTGCTATCTACATGCTGAATCGGGTTCCAACCAAATCAGTTCCAAAAACTACATATGAACTTTGGACCGGAAGGAAGCCAAGTGTAAGACACTTGAAGATTTGGGGTTGTCTTGCACACGTTAAAAGAACAAGTGCGGACAAGTTGGAATCTAAAACCAGTCGTTGCCTGTTTATAGGCTACCCAAAGGATTCGGTGGGTTATCTATTCTATGACCCGAGTGAGCAGAAAGTGTTCTGTAGTCGAAACGCCCAATTCTTAGAATCCGATTACATCCTGGACACCCATCGTCAGGAAATATTTCTTGATGAGGAGAGCTCAGGAGCAGTGGGAGATGTCCCACAAATTCCAGTTAATGACCAACCTAGAAGAACCACCCGGGTATCCAGACCACCAGTCCGATATGGTTATGACCAGGATAGTTACCTGGTGGAAACCTTGACTAGTGAAGAGGATCACGTGACTTACGCGAAAGCTATGTTAGACATAGACTCCCAGAAGTGGGTGGAGGCCATGAGAGCTGAAATGGACTCAATGGAGACCAATGGAGTTTGGACTCTAGTGGATCCGCCCCCCGAGGTAAAAGCAATTGGTTGCAAATGGATCTACAAGAGGAAGAAGGGCCCCGATGGCAGGATTGAGACCTTTAAAGCTCGCTTGGTGGCGAAAGGGTATACTCAGAAAGAAGGCATCGACTATGAGGAAACCTTTTCGCCCGTGGCCATGCTTAAATCCATTAGGATCCTGCTAGATATAGCAGCGTACCATGACTACGAGATTTGGCAAATGGATGTCAAAACCGCGTTCCTGAATGGAGATCTTAGTGAAGATATCTACATGTAGTAGCCGCAAGGCTTCATTGCTGCTGGTCAGGAACACATGGTATGTAAACTTAATAGATCCATATATGGACTTAAGCAGGCTTCTAGGAGTTGGAACATCCGTTTTGATTCTACAGTCAAAACGTTTGACTTTGAGCAGAATTTGGATGAGCCCTGTGTTTACAGAAAGTCCAGTGGGGATAAGATCACCTTTCTGGTGTTGTACGTGGACGATATCCTACTCATTGGGAATGATGTAGGAATGTTGACTTCGGTCAAGGTATGGCTATCACAGCAGTTCTCCATGAAAGATCTTGGAGAACCTTCATACATACTGGGTCTTCGACTCTATAGAGATAGATCGAAGCGGATAATTGGATTATCCCAGGCTGCTTATATTGACAAAATTGTCAAGAGGTACAGCATGGAGAACTCCAAGAAAGGAAACGTTCCTTTCAGGCACAGAGTCACTCTCTCCAAGAAGATGTCTCCCAAGACTTCTGAGGAGATTGAGAGCATGAGAGACGTTCCCTATGCCTCAGCCGTAGGGAGCATCATGTATGCCATGCTGTGCACTCGCCCGGACATTGCTCAGGCGGTGAGTGTGGTAAGCAGATTCCAGGCAAACCCAGGGCAGGAGCATTGGACTGCTGTGAATAACATACTCAAATACCTTCGAAGGACAAAAGAGTTTTGTCTGGTATTCGATGGTAGTTCACTGCAAGTTCTAGGGTATACCGATGCCGATTTCCAGTCGGATCCAGATGATAGAAAGTCTACATCTGGGTATGTTTTCACGATAGGATCGTGTGTTGTTTGCTGGAAAAACAGCAAACAGGGGTCCACTGCAGACTCCATAACCGAGGCCGAGTACATTGCCGCAAGTGAAGCTGCCAAGGAAGCCGTGTGGATGAAGAAGTTCATACAAGAATTAAGAGTGATTCCATCCAACACATCTCCCATCCCGTTGTTGTGTGACAACAATGGAGCGATCGCCCAGGCTAAAGAGCCTCGGGCTTACTCGAAGTCAAAGCACATCGAGAGAAAGTACCATGTACTGTGGGAGATCGTTGGTAGAGGGGACGTCCTGATTCAGAAGGTAGCATCAGCGGATAATGTGGCAGACCCATTGACTAAGCCACTAACACAGAAGGTGTTTGAGAAACACGTGGAAAGTATGGGACTCCGGCTTGTACCAGATTGGACCTAAGTGCAAGTGGGAGCTGTTAAACAGTTTTTGTATGCCCTTAGCTTCAATCTGATTTGATGTGCTTTTGTTATTTAGTGGAAATAAATAAAGTGCATGTTTGATTCATGTTATATGGTTTAATTCTGTGTAAAACCTTAAAACTGGACATTTATAGAGACTCGTGTTAGTTTTAAATGTTCACAGCCGTTGGATAAGTCTGGGAGATTTATCCTGCCAAGGCTGATACTGGTGTGCCACCAAGTGTTGGGATGGCCTGTCTCAGCCACCAGGGTAAGACCCGAGGCACATGCAGTATGGGATTATTTGAATCCTTGAACCGGACCAGATTTCCAGTCTTGCTCTGGACCTTGGAGATAGATGGGCAAAACTAGAAAGTTACACCTAACCCCTAGACTCGATTATGACACTTCACTAGGTGTTGGATCAGGCTGCCTTTGATATGCCAATCAGTGAGATCCTTCGCGGGGATCAAAACCTGGGTATGTTGGGGCAGTTTGAGAATTCATCTAAGTGGGTGATCATAGTGACAGAATCAGCCACTTTGTCGGACAAAGGGTAATGATCGGGAATGCACTCTCTCTGATGGAAACCAAACTGCCGACAGTTGATTTCAATCGTTGGAATTTTGTTTTGCAAAATTAATATATTTATATATATATGTACGGTTTCAAATTGTTTGCAAATGGTTTTAATTCCCGGGATCCATGTGAGAGGAGAATGCGGCACTGTTCCTTGCAGCCGAGGGAGAGGTCCTCTCTTGTCGGGCAGTGCTTAATCATTAAGGGCTGAGAGGTTAAGTGTAAGACCATTGAGGATAATACCTGATGGGCTAATCTTGCACCTGCCCACAGTGCTTGGCCCAAGGACCACTTAATGTAAGTGTTGGGCCCATAGGGTCCATATGATGGACTCAAGGGGTTCATTGATTTTTTCAGTGAATTCGGCCGGTCCTTGTATTAAAGGCTGGGCCGAACCCATGTGGCTGGTGTGTAGATCAATGCTTGGGTCCCACGCCATACAAAGAAGCCCAACTGGACAGCAGATTGGAAAGTAATTAGACACTGAACACTTAATGGGCCAGAAGCCCATTTCGATGTGGGCTGATATGATCACCCATCCTTGGGGCGAATCTGAGATTAATGTTAGTAAAAGGATTGGGCCTTTAGCCTTATCCACTATTGGAGACCAAATTCAAATTAGATTTGAATCTGGTAAACTCCTAATAAGATCAGGAGTAAGCTAACTTTATATGCAGATAGGATTAAGGTTATCCCCTATCCAAATACTGATTTGGATTGGGATAACTCCTAATTAGGAGGATTCTTAATCAAGAAGAAAGGAGGAGAAACCCTAACCAAGAAAGAGAAATATCAGATTTCGAACCACCTTGAAGATATATAGGATATCTCCTACGAATTGAGATAGGATCTCATTCATACTCCAGAAAAAGAAAAAGGCAGTTCAGCCTTTTCGCCTTTAGAGTTCTCCTCCTACTGTCGCCATCTGTTTTGCAAGATTAGATCTTTGCAGAAAAAGAAAGTCAAGAAATCTGTTCTTGACATTAGTCTTGCAACAAAGACTAAAAGGATTCAGTGTTTAGTGTTTCCAGAGGATTCTTGTGAAGGATCCAGTGTGTAGGACGCACCCTGCTGGTTCTGTTCCATCCACAGCTGTGTCATCTTCAGCAGGAACGGATCTTGGAGCATTCTTTGGGCATGAACACCAACTTTGGGAGATACTGCTTCTCCGGATCAGGTATATTCCTCCCATTTATCTTTTGGTACAGATCTGGTTTGATTATGGTTCAAGTAGGATCCTTGAATATTGTATTCTAAACTTAGGGAATATGATTCTCAGTTGGGAGAAGGTAGGAAATATTTTGAAATTCGCCCACCCATTCCGCAACCTTTATGGCGTCCATTACATGGATCCTACCATTCTTTCACCTTGCACAAACTTTGTAACCGACGTAATTATCCTCCCGAGTAAGCGGTAATGGTTTCACGAGAGCCTAAGACCCATTGTAAGAGGACTTAGGTCACTTACATCTATATAAAGCCCACATTCTTACATGTGAAGTTATGCACGATTAAGCTCTCAAATACTCTTATCTCCTAAGAACTCTCAAACAACTCTCTGACTTAAGTATCAGAGTGCCCACCCGAGTAAAAACAACCTGGGCACTCTAATTCTATTTCTCTTGCAAAACAAAACAGCTCGGCCTAGCACAACTCGATCCCTGACAAGGCAAGCATCCGAATCAACGTCTGAGCCCCCAAACATGCGAGAGAGGCCAGGTCACGCTACATCAATTGGCGTCATCGGTGGGAATCACTACTAAAAGCTAAGTTCTCACCCCTTTAATATTTCACATTAATACACATGACATCTTCGAGCAACCAACCCTCCAATCACAACAACAACCAAGTCACCGGGGGCTACGAACAGCTCAGGATGATCCTGGAAGTACCCTCAGTGACCATTGGACTGATAGAAGTTCCTCTTACTCCACCAGGCATTCTGCCTATTGTAAACTCGACCATCGTGTTAGCTCATGTGAACACGCCTCCCCTGTGCTTGAGCCAGTAGTGGCTTTCGCTTGGGTCAACGCACGCCAGTTCTACGACTTGGTGCAATACGTGTGGGGGATAAGCAACCAGATGAAATCATGGGAGAACAAGTTTGCCTTCATAGTGGGGGGGGCAACAACACAACAAACCCGTCCATAAGTTCAGAACTAGCAAGTACAACAGACCCGACTACAGCAACAATAGGATGTCAGGCTGAACCATAATCCGACCTCTGTTTGGGTTCCTAGTCAGGTCCCCAATCAGGTCTCCAACCGGGCTCCTAACCAAAACCTCAACTAGCACCTAGCAGAGACTGTAGTCCCCAACCAGAACCAGAACCAGAACTAGCTTCCAGTGGAGAGATGAGCTATTACTCCCATTGGAACCAAAGAAGCTAGCTCCTCAAAAGGTTCCAAAAAGAGGCGTTATAGAAGAGCTCATCGCTCCTCAAAGAAAGGTCAACTCGCTCCATCTGTGAGCAGGATGCGTAGAAAGGAAGATAGCAAAATGGCCAACCAGGAAAGCATGTAAACTAAGCACCCTATAACTCGTGAATCACCACTATCCCCTGAAGTACTCATGGCCCTGAGACCAAAAAATTTCAAGGCACCCAGTTTTGATACCTACAATAGCTCGACAAACCCTGTTGATCATGCCAACAACTTCCAAACACTAATGCTGCTCCATGGAGTGAATGATGCAAGTATGTGTATCACCTTTCCTACAACTCTCTAAGATGCAGCTAGGCTGTGGTACTCAAGGTTGGCCCCTAGCTCTATAAAATACTGGAACCAGCTCATCAACCTGTTCATCACCAATTTTGCAACCAATAAGAGACATTCAAAATCAGTGACTTGCTTATTAAACGTTGTGCAGTGACCTAATGAAATGCTCTAGGAATATATTAAAAGATTCAACATAGAGCACCTACAAATTCTAGACTTAGACCCAGCGGTACAACTCATTGTGGCCAAGAACGGTGTGCGCTACCACGACCTACGCTAGGAAATGGAACTAAATCCTCTAACTACTATGGAAAAATTCCTCATAGTAGTAGATAAATTTATAAAAGCAAAAGAAGCCTTGGGATCGCGGTTAGAGTTGTCCGGGAAAAGAAAACGAGCAGAAGAAGAAGCAAGAAGATGTAAGTCAAAGCAGAGAAGCAATTCACTAAAGAGAAGTCGATCACCGAGAAGCTGACGTAGTAGCTATCCAAGAAGGAAGAGCAAGTCTCCTCATCAAAGTTCTGGTTCAGGCCGATGATCCAAAACTCCTCCTTTGTATAGTAAAACCTATACAACCCTGAATGCTAAAAGGGGAGAATTATTAATCCAAATAAAATCGGCATAATATATAAAGTGGCCGCCTAGGATGAAGAGTGACCTAACTAACAGAAATCCTAACAAATACTTCCACTTCCACCATGACGTCAGTCATGACACAAAGAACTGCTAGAACCTTAAGAATGAAATTGAGGAATTAATCCATCGTAGGTACCTTAAACAGTTCATGAAGAGAGAAGAAGAAGGCCAACTTGTCGAGCAGTGCCGTAGGGAGGCACCATAGACAAGTAGGGAACAAGAAAGAGGCCCAGCTCCTAGAAATCAACAACCACCAGAACGATCCATCTGAGTTGTTATTAACATGCTAATGGGAGGGTCAATAGTGGTCAGGTGTACTACCTTAGCAGGGAAGGTTTCAGTCCGAGAACTTGAGCACAATAGCGACCACCCGCCAAAGCGACCTAGAAGAGAAGAAGTGATTTATTTCACCGAAGGCGACACATACGGAATACAGTATCCGCACAATGACACTTAGGTGGTAAGATTGACAATCAATGACTTCGAAGTGAAGAGAATCCGGGTCGACTCACGGAGCTCGACTGATATAATTTTCTAGGAGGCGTTCAAGTGCATGGAGCTCGGCAAAAAAGATCTACAACCATTCGATGTACCGCTAGTTGGCTTCAGTGGAGAAGTAGTCTGTCCCCTTGGCTGAGTGAGGGTTCCAGTTGTGGCGGGCTCACCCCCCAACTTAGTTCGGTTTGATCATGATTTCCTTGTGGTTGCCATACCCTCCCCGTATAACGCCATCCTAGGCCAACCTATCCTACACAAGGATTAAAGTATCAGTATCGGGTATCGTATTGGATAACTTGAATACGGATACGGATACAGATATGGATACGCTTTGGAAACGCATTGATACGGATGAAAGACATGAAAATACTTGGATACACTAGGAAAATGAATATTAATTCCATAAATATATTAATAACAATAAGTTTATTGTCAAAATAGCTACAAATAATGTATAAATACATACAAATTGTATATTTTGACGGTATATATGAAGAAATATATTACAATTAGAATTAATATAGTAGAATGCATAGATATCATGCAATTTTGTTGATATGCATCAATCAAGATTCCAAGCAACATATTATATAGATTTTTACAAATTAAGACATGCACAAAGCCATTATTATCTTATTTTATATAAAAGTCCAAGCCACAAAATATTCACAACTATTATATTTCAATTATTATATTATTTTTATACTTTACTACTTATAATTTTTAACATTAACAAAAATGCTAACTAAAAATTCTCAAAATTTTGGTAAACAATATTTTCATTTTTGTAAACAATGAACATGTTATTATAAAATGTAAATTAAAATTAATTGATAATTTATAAAAATATATAATCCTAACTTAAAATATATCAAATTTATTTAAGTTTCAAAGATATTTATTATATAACAATTCACAAATTTTAATTACTACGATAATTATTTCATTATTAATATTTTAATTTTTATAAACTTCTAAAATAAAAAATAATTTTTTAATATAAATATAGATTAGTGGGTTTGATAGATTCAATTTATATTACATTTTTAAAAATTTTATAAATAATAAATACGTGGTTACTTAGTTCAAATTAAAATATTAATTAATAATTTATAAAAATTTTGAGATATATATCATGTGCAAATTAGTAAATTTATAAAAATTTTAGAATTTCTTTAAATTAAAAATAAACTTTTTGATATAAATGTGGATCTAGTAGATTATTTATTCTATTGGTTTATAAAATATTAATTTTAAATATTACTTTTTAATTTGTAATTGGAGTTGTTGAAGATAAGTGTAAGTTGGTTGTTGGGATTTTATGTAGATATTAAGTAATAAGGGTTGATGCATTCCATTTATTGACATGAAATAAAATGATGGTTCAGTGGCTAAAAGCGGATTGCTATTCGGCGCTAGGTGAGTTGTGGACTTGGGTTCAAGTTACACTAGCTGCATTTTTTATACTGACATTGTCAAGCGGATGTTCGATACGCTTCCGTATCGATGCGTATTGAACCGTGTCGGCCGATACTACACAATACACACCAGTACGGTGGCGTATCAGACCGGTACACATGACTAGAAAGATACACTTCCAGCCATAGCGTATCTCATGCCGGTATGACCCGATACCAATACGATACACCCCATATAAGGCGTACCATATCGATATATTAATCATTGATCCTGCATGCCCTCTGGGTGGTAGTGTCAACCTACCACTTGGTAGTAAAATTCCCAACTACTGAAGGTATCGAAGTATTGGGAGGCGACCAACTAGAGTCTCGCAAGTGCTACATAGCATCTTCAAAGGCCAGAGGCAAGATTGTCATCAACATCAACCTAGAGCTGCCACCTGAAAACATAGATGAGCGTGCTCAGCCCATGGAAGATACTGTCCTAAAATTGGTCTCAAAGAATGAGCCAGAGAAGATGGTATAGATAGGGGCTCGTTTAACTAAACTAGTGCGCTCCAACTTGGTAAGCTTTTTACTTAATAACTTAGATATTTTTTCTTGGTCGGCAGTAGAAATGCGCAACATAGACCCTAAGGTAATGAATCACGAGTTAAATGTTGACCCCTCAATCAGACCAGTCCAATAGAGGAAAAGGAACCTCACCCGGAAAAATGGAAAGTAGTGGACGATGAGGTAAGGAAACTGCTCACAGCGGACTTCGTGAGAGAAGTCCCATACTCAAACTGGATTGCAAATCTCGTACTTGTAAAGAAGGCCAAGGCAAGTGGCGCAATGTGCGTCAAACTATACCGACCTGAATCGATCCTGTCTGAAAGATAGCTTCCCTCTCCCATGAATTAACCGCCTTGTAGATGCGACCATAGGGTTCGAGCTGTTGAGTTTCATGGATGCATACTCCGTCTACAACCAAATCTCTATGGACCTGGCCAATGAAGAAAAAACCGCTTCCATAACCAAGATGAGTTGTACTATTACAAGGTCATGTCCTTTGGCCTTAAAAATGCTGGAGCGACCTTCCAACGACTTGTAAACCATGATTTTTCAAACTTGATTGGAATAAAATAGAATGTTATGTGGATGATATGATTGTTAAAATTAGTTTTCGAACTCCTTAATTGCCAACCTAGAATGTGTTTTCAACGTTTTAAGAAAATACAACATGAAACTCCACCCGAATAAATATGTCTTCGATGTGGCATTAGTCAAGTTCCTCAGATACATAGTTAGTCGACGTGGTGTTTGCTATTTTTCAAAACAATAAAAAAGAACTATGATTTTGAGTGGATTGAAGAGTGTCAGCTCACCTTTAACGAGCTGAAAAAGTACCTAAGTTTGCCACATTTATTGACCAAACCTGAGACTGAGGACAAGCTCAAGCTCTACCTCCCCATGAGTGACAAGGTAGTCATCTCAGTCCTAATTAGAGAAGTAGAAAATGTTCAACGACCTATTTATCACGCAAGTAAAGTGCTGCATGTTGCCAAGACTAGATACCCGAACATTGAAAATTTGGCCTTTGCTCTAGTGTTAGCAGCCCGAAAGCTAAGACACTATATCCAGGCTCACACTATCATGGTTTTACTGATTGGACTCTAAGGCAAATCCTTCAGAAGACCGAGGCCTTGGGGAGGCTTATGAAGTTTGCAATCGAACTCAGTGAGTATGACACTTGGTACGAACCGTGACTAGTAATCAAGGCATAGGTCCTGGATGACTTTACCACCGAGTGCACCTTTAGCTTGTCGACCCATGAAGTTTCCAAGCTAGCAACCACTTCAGAGGCTTTAACCAGTGTGGCACCTACCCCATAGAACAAGGAGCCCTAGATCCTCCACATAGAAGGCCCATCCAAACAAAGCGAAAGCGGAGCTAGGTTAATCCTCTATGGACCTAGCAAAGTAAAGCTGGAATACACACTTTGGTTCCTATTCCGAGCTTCAAACAATGAAGCCAAGTACAAGGCACTCATAACCAGGCTATCACTAGCAAAAGAAGTCGGGGCTACACAACTTATTGTATACAGTGAATTGTAACTTGTGGTCAACCAAGTGAATGGACAGTATGAGGCTTGGGAACCCGCCATGTAGGCTTACTTGGCCAAAGTAAGGGAACTCCTGCCTGGCTTCCACTCTTGGTAGATCCAACAGGTTCCAAGATTAGAGAACATCAAGGCCAATGCACTCTTCAAGTTGGCTAGTGCAATCGACTTGACAAGAAGAATGGCCTACACAGAAGACCTACCATGCTCGACTATAGAAACGGCAATAAAAGAGGTCACCCTAGTGGTGACAACAGAACTAAGCTATATAGATCCGCCCGTTGATTACTTATGCCATGGAATATTATCGAAGGAACGCAACGCAACACGGAGAATAGAATGGAAAGTAGCTCGCTATGTGATCGTAGGTGAGAAGCTATATAGAAGGTCATTAACACTCACCTACCTGCGTTTTCTGCACCGAGCTAAAGCGGACCAAGTGTTACACGAGATTCACGGACTCTACGAAGAACACTTGGGGAACAAGGCACTCGCCTAAAAGGCCTTACAACAAGGGTACTATTGGCCCATGGTAAAGGCGGACGCAATCGAGCTAGTGTAGAAATGCAACAAATGTCAATGACATGCCAACATCTTGCACCAACCAGCAACTGACCTAAAATATCTCACCAGTCCATGATCGTTTGTACAATGGAGAATTGACATACTGAGCCCCTTCACACCAGCAACTGGTCAGAGAAGATTCTTAGTGGTAGTAGTCGACTATTTCACGAAGTGGATAGAGGCCGAGCCACTGGTAACCATTACAGCTCGGAACATGCAAAACTTCTTTTGGAGGATTATTGTATGCATATTCGAACTACTAAGAGTTTTGATCTCAGACAATAGTAAGCAGTTCGATGATATCAAATTTCAGAATTGGTGTGCGAAAATGGGCATAAATGGCCTCAAAGCTCAGCTTTCCCAAGCTAAAGGTTTGTGGGTGGATGAGCTGCCCAGTGTGTTATGGGCCTAGCGAATGACCATCAAGACGGCGACAGGTGAAACACCATTCAGTTTAACATATGGAACTGAAGTCGTGATACCGACAGAGATTGAAGTACCGACCTTATGGTCTGAGATGTTTAACGAAGAGACTAACGAGGAGGACCTACGGACTAACCTCAATTTGATAGAAGAAGTTCAAGACCTCACCTACATTCAGACCGCAGCATACCAACAATGAGTGGCTCGGCACTATAACGCCCAAGTCAAGAGATGCCAATTCAGATTGGCAACCTAGTACTCATGAAAGCTATGGTGCGTGAGCCCGGTGTGGAAAAGCTAGGACCAAACTGGGAAAGCCCATATAGAGTCTTCAGAGCAATAGGTAAAAACTCACAAACTCAAAACACTGGAGGGGAAGATGGTACCCCATGCGTAGGACGTAGACAACCTAAGAAAATACTATCTCTAAAAAGAAAAAGAGTTCTGAGCTATATCTATGGATTGGCAAAAATTTGCTAAGTATAAAGTATGTCGAGTCATTTTCAGCACTAAGACACCCATACCAACCTCCCAGCAGCTTGACTAGAAAAACCTAAGAGATGCCAATGCCTTTAGCACTAAGGCACCCAAGCCAATTTATCAGCAGCTCGGCCGAAGAATGTGGCAATGAGTTAGAAAATGATAAAAACTTCATTTAAAAATGACATCAGAAATAGCAGCAAAGTAAATTCCATTAAATGTTCTAGGACCAAAGTACATTCAAAAGAAAGCAACAGTACTAAATTCTGAACAACACGAGTGCACAGGCCTAAGAAGAATAAACTTACAGGAGAGTGCAGGCTCCCGGAAACAACAGAAGGAAAGAAACCAACAGAAAGGCAGACTTACTCCTCGTTACCGCTTTGTAGCTCACCATCGACATGACATCATCACCCTTTTCGCCCTCTTCTGTGCCAGCTACTTTTTCACCCTCATCAGGAGTCAAGGGCTCTCTACGACCTGCACAGGAAGCTCATTTGGCATGTCATTGACAAAGAAAGTGTTGAAGGCGAAATTAGGATGCAACATTTTCAAGTAGCGGCGACAAAGGTTAAATCCCTTTCTCATCATAGGGATTACATTCTCCACCTTCTCCTGGGCATATTCAAGGGAGTCACGAAAACAATCGATGGCCACCACTTCTGCTCAACATATATCCTCTATATTCTTAGTCTACCTCTCTTCTAGTCGGAATTCCTGGGCGGTAATGGTCTCCCGGGCCTCATCCTGCCCGTGCTACATCTTTCCGCTCAGCTCGATAAATTGTTGATGGTCCTCCTCGGCACTGAGATGGATTCCTCGCATCTAAGATTGCAATGCATCAACACTAGACTGCAGATCGGCCTTCTCTCTCCGACCTGAGGTGACCTGATCCATTAGTACCTACCCTATGGTATTCGCCTACTAAAAGAAAAAAGGTATGATCAGAACAAAAATCACATAACCAAAAGACAGAAGCTACAAAAGAGGACAAACCTGAAGTATACAACGAGTCATCCATCCGAGTTCCAACGTCGGCTGGGTCCAAACCGCCAAGAGCTTAAATGGGTCATTCAGGCAATCGATCATAGAGACGTCGACATTCAAGACAAAGCGAGGTACTCTAATTGTATTTCCGGCAGTCCTTCCACCATATTGTGTTCATATTCTAGCCAAAACTACATGAAAGGAAGAAATACATGTTCTTCCAACCTTTGATTTTCGAGGGAATGCCTTCCAAGAGCTTACAACCTTGGCAGAAGGGAAGATGAAAGCAGTAGGGCACTTGGGGGACCTTCTCCATAATACACAACCCGACAAAAATATCTAAGTCTAAAGGAAAGTTGAGGTGGTGGCATAAGGAAATTAAACCTACTAAGGTGTGAATAGCGTTGGGATGAAGCTGACCTAAAGAGACACCATAATGAGAGACCTCATCTTGGTTATGACTCCAAGGAAGATGGTTAGGGTCGGGTTGGATGCAGTTGAACTCGTTGGGGATTTGGTAGAAGTTATACAACTCGACTATTTGCTCCCCAGAGAGCTCGGTAGGGCTAAAGGGAAACTCCTCTCAAGCCTTCACCTCGACCTTTGGTTTTGATGACGAAGTCTCAGCATGAGAACCCTCCTCGTCTTGTGGCAAAGACCTCCCCCCTACCCACGGAAAATTCTTGAATGGACTGAAAGGCATGCTTACAAAAGAAAACCACTTACTAGAGAAAAAGATAAGGAAGTCGGTGCCGACGATGAACAAAGTTTATGGCAGGCGAGCACACAACATGTCGGACGATTGGTCACCCTCCTCTCTAGAAGAAAAATCCAGAAATAGTGCGAGTGGGGCCTTAGTGGGGATCCCATATTTATAGTCCACTGGGAAGATGGATCAACGGCTGAGGCACGCTACCAGCAAATCCACAGTCGAGAAGGCTCTACCGCGCATGAACAAATTTAAATTTTAAATCTTGCGTGCCCATTGAGTGTGCCCCTTTCAAATTTTGAAATTTGAATTCTGTTGTGACCCCGCCTTTTCTCAGACCGGATCAGGTGAGCGAGCCGAGCAACCTTCAAACCAATTGGATCAAATATCTTATTAAGACTACTCCCTTCGCCGAGCTATTGAGGGCTCTAGAGTGGGGGGAAATTGATGAGGGCTAATTTGGTCCTCCGAATCACATCACGACAGGTGGCCGTCAAGCGACACTTTGGTGCTGATAAGCAAATCATCTTGGCAAATTAGCCTAGAACACCTCACCCAGGTCAACCTCAACTATCTCGGCTAGCCGGGCTAATTGGTCTCCTAGCATATGGTGACCTACCTTAGAGACCAACTGAGTTGTAAGAAGAACCTATGGCGACCTACAAGGCGAGCCTATTAACTTGTCTCATAGATCCATTACCAACCCGAGATCTCTGGAGTACTAATGAATTGACCATTAGGCTGACCTACCGCATTACACGCATCAGAGTTAATCAAACGGAGCACAACCCTTGCACAAATTATGTAACCGACGTAATTATTCTCCCAAGTAAGTGGAAACGGTTCCACGAGAGCCTCAAACTCGTTGTAAGAGGACTCATGTCACTTACATCTATATAAAGCCCACATTCTTACTTGTGAAGGTATGCGTGATTAAGCTCTCAAATATTCTTTTCTCTGAAGAACTCTCATACAACTCTCTGACTTAAGCATCAGAGTGCCCACCATAGGTAAAAACAACCCAGACACCCTAATTCTATCTCTATTGTAGAATAAAACAACTCGGCCATTTCGGCCCTTGACAAAGCAAGCATCCGAATCAATGTCTGAGCCACCAAACACACGAGAGTGTCTAGATCACGCTACATCAGCAACCTTTGGATTTATGATTTTATTGCACATGGACAATGGATCAAATCAACCGAGATGGTGATGAGGGGTAATTTGGTCCTCCCAATCAAATATCGACATGTGGCCTCCAATCGACACCTCGACACTGAGTCAACAAACCATCTCGGTAAGTTAGCTTGGAGCACCTCGTTCAAACTAAACTCCACCTCGGTAAGGCTGAGCTAGTAGATCATGTAAGATTACGACAACCTATCCTAAGAGTTGGTCGGGCTGAGAAGACCTACGACGACCTGCAAGAGAGAGCTTGCTAACCATCCCCAATAGTTCGCTACCCAAGGCATTGATATCGCAACCGTTAGAACAGCCCTCCGTGTTGCACGCCTCAACTTTACTCATGTAGATTGTAACCGCCGCAAGGATCTAGCAACTGATGCATTAACATGCCAAATAAAGTGGAAACGACACCACAGAGGGCTCATACCCATTATCTAGAAGTTCCTGACTCCTAGGACCTAAATAAAGCACCCAATCCCACTTGTAAAGGTATGCACACTAAGCATTATAGAGCTCTCTCAACCTCTTAAGAACTCTCAAATACCTATTGGCTTAAGCATCGGAGTGCCCTCCCTGGGTAAAAGACACCTGGGTACTCTCACCTTCTATTCCTTGTAGCATACATCAGCTCAGTCATCCAAATGTCAACTCGGCCCTTACAGCTCGACCCAGCCAAATATACATTCAGCCGGAGTCTAAGTCATTGCACATGAGAGAGCATCCAGATTGCATGACAACAATTGGAATTGGTATAACAGCAGTTTTTCTCCAACATGGTCTTACCGTCTTAGTGTACATGGCATACACGCAAACAGGTCCTTAATTTCGTGTCTGTAGCTTTCTTTACTTGATGGGAAGTGAAGCCCATAAGATTTAAATCCACAATTGGTTAAACACCGGAAGTACACCTTTATTCGTGATTGTTTAATCCTTTCGACAAGGACAAAGCATCTTCACGCGCGTCAATAACACCTTTTCCCTTTACATAAAACCCTCTAAAACTAAATTATATTTCTTTTAATGTCCATTCTGCAGTTACCTTCTAATAATTCTTCAAACAATACATCAGATTTTTTTTTTTGTTTTGTTTTTTATTAATTTCATAAAAATTTGTGAAATATCAGAAAGCTTATAAAAAACCACTGCTATCAAATGTAATATATCACTGCTTTTATATAATGTATAATAATTAGGACTTAGGAGGAACATCTCAATTGTAGGGCCTTTATTTTGGCCCAAGCCCAATTTAGATTTGGTTATTAGCTCAAACATCGATATCAATCCCGCATAGCTGTCTAATGAACCATTTAATTTCAGAAAACAGCAGTAGTCCATCAAGCTGGCATATACTACTACTTCATCACATGGCTCCCAAAACCAGCTGTTTTAGAAGTCTTTCTTGTCTATAATGATTTACTTATCAACTTAACTAATCAATTTTGATTAATTAGTGACTGCCATAGTTTCAACCCAGATTAATTAATGGATACGCACCTGGGATCCTGCTCCCCGTTGAAACTGGTTAATACTGGCTGGTACAATCTCAGAGATAAGGTTATTATCAATCTTGAATAATCTGACCTAAATGGTTTTTATTTGTTGTTTAAGTTTATTCATTTAAGGCGCGTCGTTACTTATAATCTTACAAGAATGGACCATAGACAAGAATGAATTAAACAAAAACCTGCAAATGAATAGATAAAGAGAATAATTAGGAGAGAGAGTTTTTCTCGAGAGACTTGACCATGTTTCATTCATTGTTATGGGCTTCATTCTTTTAACAGGCAAGAATGAATTAAATGAGAGCATTTAGGCAATGTTTAGTTTAATTTTCATTCTTTCTCGTTCTTATTCAAGATGAAATTCTAAAATGGAAAAGAATTGGTAAAAAATGGCAGAATAAGAAAATATTGTTATGAATCAAACACTTTTTCCTGCCGACAAATGTTCTGTTGCTCATTTTCATTCTTACAAAAAAAAAAAAAATTGTGCCGGTATTCACAAACCACCAACCTAGGTCTCCAATAGTCAATGTTTACCACTTGGTATAGATGTTTTGTAAAAATACTTTCACAAGAGTGCTTTAATAAAAATACTTTCGTAAAAGTGTTTTTATAAAAGTACTTTCCTAAAAGTGCTTTTGTAAAAGTACTTCTATAAAAGTGCTTTCATAAAAGTGCTTTTATAAAAGTGCTTTCATAAAAGTACTTCCATAAAAGTGTTTTGTATAAAATAATTTCATAAAATTGCTTTTATAAAAGTATTTCCCGTAAAAGTGCTTTTATAAAAGTACTTTCCTAAAAGTGCTTTTGTAAAAGTACTTTCCCAAAAGTGCTTTTGTAAAAGTACTTTCATAAAAGTGCTTTCATAAAAGTGTTTCCATAAAAATACTTTTGTAAAAGTACTTTCATAAAAGTCATTTTATAAAAGTGCTTTCATAAAAGTTTTATAGATGTGCTTTCACAAAAGTACTTTTATAAAAGTGCTTTTGTAAAAGTGCTATCATAAAAGTGCTTTCGTAAAAGTGATTTTATATAAGTACTTTCATAAAAGTACTTCCGTAAAAGTGCTTTTATAAAAGTACTTTCATAAAAGTGTTTACAAAAGTGCTTTTGTAAAAGTATTTTTGTAATAGTGCTTTCATAAGTGTTCTTATAAAAGTGATTTCATAAAAGTGCTTTTATAAAAGTACTTTAACAAAAGTGTTTTAGTAAAGTACTTTTATAAAAGTGCTTTCATAGAAGTGCTTTCATAAAAGTGTTTTTATAAAAGTACTTTCGTAAAAGTGCTTTTATATAAGTACTTTAGTAAAGTATTTTCACAAAAAGTGCTTTCATGTAAAAGTACTTTCATAAAAGCGTTTTCACGTAAAAGTACTTTATAAAAGTGTTTTAATGAAAGTAAACACTTATGGCAACAATTTTCTAGGTAGAGTTTCCTCAAAGAATGAAATGAGCAAGATGATGCATGATTATTTTTCATGCTGCAAGCTACTCAATTTTTGTGCTATGAAGTTGATTTTTTATTCTAAAAAGAATGTGGTCCTTAGCAAGTATTATGTAACCAAACACTCTAATGTTATTCATTATTGCCCATTCTTGCCTAGAATGAACAAGAATTAAGAGAATGAGGCCCACTGCAATGAACCAAATGTGGCCTTAGTTACAAAAATTCCCATAGGCTCCATTCATTTTAGAATGAAAAATCAGTTCATGGCACAAAATTTGAGGTAACTTGCAGCACTAAAAATAATAATATTCCATTTTGCCCATTTTCATTCTTCAAAGAATCTCTATATATATGTTTGGCATCGACGTTGTAGATACAATAGAAAATGGTGTTGCTGATGTGTGGGTTAGAAGCACAGTTTTTTGAGAAAACAATGTCTTTTTCTATTTGGAAAAGTTGTTGCCAGGTAGGATATTTCCTAGAGCAACAACAACACTTTTTGTTTGGTACTAGTGCTCCATGTCTGTTTTCAACACTGATACCCATTATAGGAAGTCCATGTCACTGTCACATCACGTCCTTGTTGGAAGCAACAAGCTGCAATCTAAGAAATTGCCAAATTCAGCATTGCTCCAAACCACGCCTTCTTGATTTTCAAGGCATGGCTTGGAGCACCATTTTTTATGGAAAAACAGTTTCAAACAAACAGGCATTCAGTAGCCTAGAACTCAAAATCCGCTAGCATAGTTTTTTACCGGTAGATAGATGGTCATCAAATGTCTATCATCTACTTTTATTGTGAAAAACTTATGCTAATAAATATTGACTATTGATCATTCGCTAGTAAAAATCTATACTAGCAGTTTATGACCATCAGAATAGAGCTTCTTTAAAAATTTAAAATAAACAATATGAGACACTATTATATAATGTTTTACTATATTTTATGACCTTCTTAATATATTATCTTTATTGAATATATTATTATCTATTTGGAAATTCCTATATCTTTTCTTCATTTGCACAATTCAGCAAACTAATTTCCTTTTAATTAGTTTTAAATAGGTGCTAATTGCTTACTTTAAATTTTTCTTTATATTTTCTCTATGCAACCAAATGCAAAAGCTTTCCTAATTTCTTGTCATTATTATTATTTTTATATTTTCTAATATTGATGTGGAGCCCACATGACTGATTTGTGTTTTGTCATTATTATTATTTTTATATTTTCTCTACCCATTTTTTACCTATTTTTGTCCATTCTACAATTTTATAATTGCAAAAATGAGAATTGAACCAAACATGGCATTATCTTCTCAATTGTACTTATATGCCACTTTTAAAGTTCTATTTATAAAGACTCCCAATTGAACATTGTGTTGGGTACTTTAAAAGGTAGGGAGCATTCTTATTCTCTCCCTAACCTCCTCGTGAAGAGACACATGTCTCTGTGGTTGAGACGTTTTTTTCAACGAATAACTGTTGTAGTTGACAAAATTAAAAAGAGAAGTCAAAACAAATTTTATTTAATAATAATAATAATCTGTACATTATAAAAAGTATGATTGAGAGTGTGGAACTTTTCTTAACTAAAATACCCATATTTGTGTATTTAATTATGAGAGAAAATGTAATTTCAATTAATGCATTTCACTCATTTAATCCTCTCATTAAGTCTTGTATTTAAGGTATTAACTCTCATTCTCTCTTATTAAATCCTATACTTAAGACTTTTAAGTTATTTTTTTCATTAATAAATGCTATTTAGGGGTGAGCAAACGGTTTATTTGGTTAAAAACTGAACCGGATAAACTGAAATTTTAAATGAAAAACTGAACCAAAACCATAATATTAAAAAACTGAAATAGCGAAAATCAAAATTTTCGGTTCGGTTTTCAGTTAAAACCGAATTTCAACATTATATATATTTTAATATATAATATATATTAAAAAATATAGATTATACAATGTATATAATAAATTATATATTTTAATACATAATATAATACAATATATTATATTTTATACATATTATATATGTATTATATATATATATATATATATATATATATATATATATATATATATATTATAGATAATAAAGTTCGGCTAATTCGGTTTTTTTGGTTAGCTAAATTTTTTAAACTAAAAACCACTGAAACTGAAATTTTACAAAACTGAACCAAAAAACCGAAATCAAAATTTTTGGTTTGGTTTTTCAGCTTTAACTAAACAATGTTCACCCCTAATGCTATTAATTAGGTCTATGTCCAATAATTTTTAACAATATAAACCCATATATTTTAAAATTAACTCAAAAATGAAACCATTCTTTGTCCAAGTGATGACTAAGCAATTCTTATTGAAGTCAAATTGGTCAACCCATGAAGTCATAGTCAGATAATAAAACCTTTAAATAAAATAAATATAGAAAATTACAAAATGTAGAAAAAGTTAGACATATTTATGATATTTATTATTTAAATTAAAAAAATAAGTGTAATAAACAAGAATTATTTTTATTGATAATGAAAATGAAATACATAATCTAAAACTAGACAAAAGCGAAATTATTTTCCTGTTTGGCAGAAATCAATAGTTCAACTTTTTGGTCAAATGTGCCAACCTTTAATGTCATAATTAACATGAAAGTTTTTATCAGTTATGACATTAATTTACCAAACAAAATCATAATTAAATAATAAAAATTAATAAAATATAAAAACATAAAAAATGAACAAAAATACATAAATTTTATAAAAAATCATTTGGACACATATATAATATCATTTATTTATCATATTAAACAAAAAGAAGCATACATAACAAAATTATTTTTATACACAGAAATAAAAAAATATATAGAAAAAATTGAACACATCTATAATTCTATATTTACATTACTATTAAAAATATGAATATGATTGTAGAACTTTCTTTTGACTTAAATACCCATTTTTTGAATTTAGTCCTTATTTAATTGTGAGGTTTAAAATGTAATTTGAATGACTTCTTTTCACCTCATTCAATTTCCTCTCTTTAAACCTACATAGTTTTTCTATAAATGAACAAAAAAAGATATATTAAGAAGATAAAACATTACAAAAAGAAGAGTCCAACTAGCCATACAGGTTGGCCCATCAAGGATACCCAAAACTTTGTAGCTTAATATGAGGTGTTTATGTAATTGTATTCGAGTAGATACATAACTTCTAGGAGGTAGAGGTAATGTGATAATTGTAATTTTTTTCATAACTTGATCATTAGAGATAAATAATTATGTTGTTTATGAGTTGATTAACTACTAATGCACGCCAGACCTAGTTCCTCCATACACTAAAAACCTGAACACCTCTGCCTTTGATAATTGGCCATTACTTAACCTTACATCTTGTCAGCCCAAAATTCAGTATGTAGCCTTTTGAAAGCAAGTGCAAACCACATTGTTTGTGTATACATCAATTATCTTCCTTCCATGATTATTAATAATAATTACAATAGTCTTAGATGTTCATTGATCGTTTAATTAAAATGATAAAAATTCACCAATTGTAGCATTTGTAGCTTCTTAATATAGTTAATAGATTGTTTCATCCATGAATAGAGAGGCATTGTGATAGATAAGCTTAAAGAGCTAAACATGACAAAATACAAATGCCCTGCATCGTTGTAATTTTTGCCCTAACAACATGCTAAGGATCCATAGTTACACATTCATTGAGCCATATTGCATAACCTTCACAACTCGTATAACCCTAGCTCAAGCTCATAACATCCTAATATAAGCCTTCGGAGGCAACCCCTTAAATAGGGGTGCAAGTCAGCTTGGTCCACTTTAAAAGTGTACACTGTTTCAAGCTTAGGCTTCAAATAATTGTATCTATGCATTAGAAGATTGGCACATCAACACAACACCCTAGTAGGAAATCTAGATTCAGTTAAGGAGTGGATTAGTTGGAGACAAAAGCATACAACTTGGCTGAACTACCCTATCACGGTTGAGCACGCTAGTGTTCAGTACAGCTGGGTCCCAGATAGGGCCCATAGTGAGCATTGGCGTGTTCAATTGTGATAGTATAGGTAGTTCAGTCGAGTGTGTATCTTTTGTCTCCAACTCATCCAGATTGGATAGGATATGCCTTAAGAAAGGGAATGGTACCAAGAGTGGTAGGGGTATTGTAGGTAAAGGCGCAAACAGGGGCTCCATTGGCTTTTGGGCAATGTTTAAAAAACCAACCCAGAGGCCGAACCATTTGTTCCTCTGAGTACATACATACATACATACATACATATATGCATATATATGTGTGTGTGTGTGTGTGTGTGTCTATGTGTATAAATATATATTTTAGCAATAAATAATGTATAAATATGTTATATGTATTATTTTATATTTAATATATATTTTTAATTCAGTTTTTAATTTTTTATTTATAAAACTACTAAAAATTGCAATTTGAAGCCAAAAATGGTTTTTTTAGCAAAAATAGTGGGCCTATGGCACCTTGGGATGCATTAATCTTGAAAAGTTACCCAAAATAAAAAAATCACCCCAACTTGGACATCAAAGTGCAAAGTTATTGCCTCCGAAAGTTTGCATGTATTCATTGATTGTGCAACCTGTGACTGATCACCAAGTTGAACGGATCAATGGTCGATCCACCCAGGTTGAATGGTTCTTGACCAAGTCAACGGTTTTTTTTTATCTATGATGGGTCTTGGCTGAATTGCACATCAAATCTTGGCCAAGTGACAGTTCGAACGGTGTCGACCAGCCGAGTCAACGATGGGTTGAAACATTGCTTTTGGGCATGGTAGTGGCTATGGTTCTTACCACGGAAGGAGTTCATATGTTGCTCATGTCAACAACTACCAAGTACTGAACATAATGGTCTAGCGATAAATTGCAATTACGATACGAGTATGACTATATAAACAGGGGTGGAGCCAAGTATATTGGTGGGGTTCCCCCCCCCCCCCTCTCCATCAAAATGTTAAGGATCATTTCTAATGATCTAATGATCCACAAACTCCCAAAATTAAAAAAAAATGTTTATTTTTCTTTAAAAGTGTTGTGATAAACCCAAACTTTCCTGTCCCATTTCTCTCCAAACCCTACTTTCTCAACTTCCTATTTAATTTTCTTATTTAACTTGGCCCCTTCAGAAAAACAATTCTTGGCTCCGCCACTAGGTATGAGGGTGATTTTGATTAATCTTATCTTATTTGATCTCGTTTAGTATCTATCATTGTGTAATAAGAAGATGGATTGAGCCTTTATTTTGTTGGTAAGTTGTGCATCCCGGAAAATTATGTTCTAACTAATTACTTTAGGACAAAATCTGTGGTGTATCAAATTGTGAATTAGTGATTACATGTCATAATTGATATCTTAAGTCATTAATAATGTATTGATGGTAAATTATACTTGTGAGTAGCGGTGTCAACCATATTCAAAATTTTGATTTTGAATTCGAGATTCGACATAATTGAATTGAATTCAAATAATTCAAATATCATAATCGATCGAATTCGGAAATGATCTTATTTGATTCAATAAATATCCAAATTCAATTGATTATTTAATTCTTAATATAATGCATGAAGTATTTAAACATTTTATATAATGTTTAAATTATATAAATACTTTATATATTTATATGCTTTATATAAATAAAATATTTATTTTATATATATTAATTACCTAAAATAATCAATCGTTTGAATTTTAATTGAATCAAATACTTCAATATTTAATCAAATTCAAATTTAAAATTGATTTTCATCATCCGTTAGATATCAAATTTTCTAATCAAATTTGAATTTGGATATTGTCGGATTCAATTCAAATTCAATCTATTTACACCCCTACTTGTGAAATGTGAACCATTGGACTCTTTACTCTTATTTTAAAAATTAATAACCACATGTTTTTTCCTTAATAGGATTATACACCGAGACCAAGGGTAGCTCAACACACCATAAATCACATTGACGCCCCATAGAGGGTGCCCCGCAAGCGCCACACATGCACATCTCAACATGCATTGGGAACATCTCTTATACTTATCATGGGCAGATGTTCCCAATACACTCATGGGAGGTGCTATGGGGCGCTTGTGGGGCACCTCTGTCTGGTCTCAACCCCTAAGGCCCAAACCCATAACCCCCAAACCTAGTACAAGGAGGATTGGATTCCAAGTCCGAAGTCTCTTCTACCAACAAGACCTTACCACCTAGCCATTTGGCACCTTGAATAATAAAAACCACATGTTTTTCATCAAGAAAAGATACACTAAGGCCCCAATTTGCTTTTCCATAAGTTACTTACCCAGGTAAATGCATATACTCAGATAAGTGCATTTACCCATGTTCTTTTATTTCCTAAGTAAATCAAACAATGACTATTCCCTAAGATTCTATTATTAAAAGGGGAATTTTTGTCCCATCCAAGTGTTAGAAACTTTAACCAGGTAGAAAAGTTATTTATCCACCTGGGAGATGGGTATCACTTATCTTGGTAAGTGATATCTAGGAAAATAAATTTTCCCTGGTCCCCATATAAATCTCAAAAAAGAACATGGTTTTCTTGATCAATGGGAACCAAAATCCCATTGACCAACTTCTCACCCCCCCCCCTTAAAATCCAAAAAATGAACAGACATTAAGGCCCCCACCTTTCGGTAAGTTAGTTACTCGGGGTAAGTGCATTTACCCATGTTCTTTTATTTCCCAAGTAAATAAGACAATAATTACTTTATCCATAAAAATCCATTATTAAAAGGAGCATTTTTGCTCCATCCAAATATTGACAAGTTTCTCTCAAGTGGGAAAGTTATTTAGCCACCTAGGATATGGGTATTACTTACTCGGGTAAGTGATACCTAGGAAAATAAATATTTTCATGATCCCCACACAAATCTCAAAAAAGAACATGGCTTTCTTGGTCAATGGGATTGTGATCCCATTAACCAACTTTCCCCCTCTCAAAATCCAAAAAAAAGGATGCCCTTAAATTTATGTGTCACAAGTCCAACCTAGTATTTTAATCTTGATAGGGCTTATCTTCACAAGACCATGCTCACATCATACTCACACCCACTTGCAACTGTGCATTGAGAATATCTCCGTACTTGAATGTTTTTATTCATGGGGAGATATTCCCAATGTACAATGACAAGTGGCTGTGAGGACCATGTGCATCTCCACTCCAAATCTGCTACCCACAAAATGTTCTCACATCTATACCCATAGAACATTGCCACTATGTATTGGGAACATATCACTATGAATGAAAAGAGAGATATTCCTAATGCACAACTGTTATGTTTCGTGGGTAGGGATGTGGGAACAACTAGTGGGTAGTATATCTGAGCCCATGCTCTTCACACCAACCTCCCAACCGCACATCAAGAACATCTCCTATACTTCATGTTGTTATTCATAGGAGCCCCGACTTGCTCCTTACACCGACCGCACAACATGTATCAGCTGACATCGAAAACATTTCTCGTTCTTATATATTATTTATTCACGAGAAATGTTTCCAATACACAGTGGGATGTGACTGTGAAGACGGTGTGAGGAACATATCCAATTTTTTATTCATAGGAGATGTTCCCAATACATGTTGGGATAGGGCTGTTGTGAGTAGCTATTAACGGGCTCCCTAACACCCAATCTAACATCAAACCTGAAAATCTCGAATTTGGATGCATTATTTTATATAACCAAATCGAAGGCAGATGGAACAAATGAACTTTGACTATTAATCGGATTGAACTCGGATGTAACTCCATTCGATTCAATAAGGATCTGACTCCGATTGATATATGCATATTATACATTCCCAATACATGTTGGGATAGGGCTGTTGTGAGTAGAGCTGTTAACGGGCTCCGAAACTCTAATACCCGATCTAACATCCAACCTGAAAATCTTGAATTTGGATGTATTATTTATATAATCGGAACGAAGTCAGATGGAACAAATGAACTTTGACTATTAATTGAGTCAAACTCAAATGTAACTCCATTCGATTCAATTAGGATATGACTCCGGTTGATATATGCATATTATATATTTTTGTAATGTCTTTTCACTTTTCTTCGTCTTACATTTGTAATATACCATAACTTTTAAGGGTAAATATGTAAATATACAATACGCGTATCTCATTCCCATCGACAATGGAGCACTTGATAGTCCTATTCCACTGAAAAGAAGAAAGAGACCAACGTAGTTGTGTCTTCTCCCTCTCCGAACCCCTGCTATCTTTCTACTGATTACTGCAGTGGATATTTTGGTGTTTGCCATTTGGAATCAAGTAGTCGTCTATTTTATCATTTTTAGTTTTGGCCCTTAGATGATGAAACCCTTGTTGTTTCTCTTGCCGGTTGTCACTCGTCGTCTGTCAAACCAGAGGACGGATGGAGTGACTTCACCACTACAAGAGCGGCAAAAGGCTATTTTCATGGCTACAAAGATCATAAAGAATATTGGTTTTACAAAATCTTTTTTTTTTTTTCTTTTTGCAAGTTCAAGGACGAATGGAGATAAGAAGACGATGTGGCAAGACGCTGGTTTCACAACGATAGAGTAGATTGGCTTTATGATGACTTGTAGGTTGAGGATGAGTTAGATTTGGTTCGTTATGATCGGATGTATACAAATTTTCTGTTTTTTTTTTTGAAAATTTTCTTAAAGTACCCCTATGGAAATTGGCTAACTTTATCCTTATTATCTTAAAATACCACCCAAGTTTTATGACAATTGATATCATCATTAAACACTAATGGAAAAAATGTCTAATTTACCCTCTACAGTTCCTCAAATTTTCAAAGTATAACCCACCTACCTAATGAAAACTTTCAAGTTTGGGTGACAAATCATTCACCTAGGTTGTGCAACAAAAAAGGAAAACTATAGGAGCAAAGCAAGAAATCTACACTAACCTTGTCCTTATCTTCGAACTGATCGTACAGTCCGGTGTCGTAGAGTTCAAATTCTATTATGTCTTCGTCGTAGTAATGGAAAGGGAAGGAGGATTCAATGGTTTCTGTTACTATTCCATTCACCATTTTTGAAATATTTCTAAAGTTACTTTTTAATTAAGAAGAAATAGAAAGAGTCAGAGTCTTGGAAAGGTGGTTAAAGGAAACTAACTAAGGTGGTATTGGGTAGCGCTGGATTGACCTTCGGACACCAGAACTCAACCTTTGGAGTTTGAAAACTCCAAACCATTCAGCGGGTTTGTTACCTCCAAACACACTTAGAGGTAGTGGACGATATTTTGTTCTCCAAAATACCCATCTTTTCTTTCTCTTCTTCTTCTTCCCTCATCTCCTTCTACTCTATTCTTCTTCTATAACAATGATCATCAACTGTCCTTGTAACAACCTAACAGGGATCGCCAACTGGCCTTCTTCTTCTACACTACAATGAACAAAGGAGCAATGAACCATCGCCAACTATCTATATTCTTTATAACAGGGATGGAGAAAGGAAAAAAGAAAAAAATAATAATGACAGAAAAAGTGGAGAAGGGGGAACGAGAATGAGGCAAAACAAATGGAGACTTGGAGAGATTGGAAGAGGAGGAGTAGCAACAGTGTTCTTACCATCGCTGCTCACGAAGCATAGTAGATGTTCCCCCTTTAGAAACAAAAGGAAAACATTTTTTGAGAGAAAAAAATCTCTCTTAACTTATGTGTGCCCCTTTAAAAAATTAATAAAAAATGATTGATCGCCAACCCTTGTTTTCCTTCTTCACACGGTTAAACTCCATTTTAATATTTCTATTTATATTTTTTCTCTTTTTCTCTGTCTTTATAATTCTAATATTTTCTATAAAGAAATTAAGATGATTTTTTTATTAATTTAATTTGCTATTTTTAAATTTCTTTTATCATATTTATTTATTGGTTTACCATTTAATAATGTTTTTGTACTTATTTTATGGTGTGTAATTATTTTATTAAAATAATTGTATCATTTTAATTATCATTAATAGTATATTTAATATCTTTTACTTATTGATTAAGAAAATTTTGATATCTTATGCTTTTTAAATAATAAAGGAAAATTTTATATCTTACATTATTTTTCATAACAATATTTTATACTTATTTTTTATTATTTTTAATAGTATGATTTTATTAATTTTTATTTTTTTTTAGTTTTCATTGTTTTTATAATATTAATCTTTTTTATTACTCTTTTAATATGTATTTTAATCATTTTTGTTTATTTTTTATCTAAATAACAACTTTGAAGGGTAAATTTGTAAAATACACAATTTTCAAACATTATAGCGTTCAGATTATTGAATAACTCCATTATATTCAGATGTCTTCAAAAGTGGAAAAGCATATCTTCCACTGAATGCTTTCAAAGCTTTTTTGGATGTATTTTTGCTTTTCAGACTTCAGACCTCAGATTTATCTAACACCACCTAAGTATAGCAGAGCTGATACCACCATCACCTCTCTTCCTTCACCGAAAAGGAAAAGTTACACCTAAAAAAACGACCGGGGACTCCAATGTTTCAGTATTGTTGGTCGTATGACTCGATAATTAGTTGATACAGTAGCAAATTCCATTTAGAAACATAGGGGACTTAGAAAAACTTCACCGATTGAAGACGGTGACGGAAAGAACTGATTTGTGTTGGATTCTGATATTGTGGGTTCTTTAATTGATTCTGTTGTGGAATCCACTTGATTTGTATTGGACTCTGATATGCCCAATCTGCCTTACTTTCAAGCAATAGTGAAGGAATCCCTTCGGTTGCATCTCCCCGAAACCCTACAAAGTAATGGCGAACTTCCACCTTCTTTTCTATGGCTACCAACTTTGCCTCAGTTGAGGTTTGTTAAAAACTAATTATCCAAACAAGATGAAATGGCGATATCAATACAACCACCACCTTCTCTACCGTCGGTGATGATGCTGCCTTTTCCAATCTCAAACTTAGATATAGAGAGAAACATCATCCTCCCTCCCTACCCAAAGGTTTGCAAAAATTGGGATCGAAAAGCTTTTCTAAGAACATGTGGAGAAAGGGACTATATAAGTTTCGTGATGTCACATGTTAAGAGAGTATGACGGAAAATTAATGGTAAGAGAGATTCTAGACAAATGTAAGAAAATTTAAGAATACTTTTAAGACATTAAGTAAACAGTAAAAGATAGAATTAGTCAATTTCATACGGATGAAATACGAAATCCGAGACATCCAATCGAATTCGAATTCGAATAGGCCTCTCATTCATCCAATTGGAATTTGGATCGAATGAGTTCGGCTTCAGTCCAGGCAGAGTTGATGCATACATCGTTCGCGCAGGATGAATATGCGCCACGCGTCCTTAAAACGTGTGCGTAATAAAAACGTGCGAGGTGCTTCCCTCTCACCACCCTCTCGCCCATACCGAATCGAACCCACACTGCATGCTGGTTCTCGAACTCGCATACATGGACCAGGCTGCCACGTTTCTCTCTCCTCCGCAGTCCCCATCCTCCCTCTCCCTCTCACTCCCGTCCAGGGTCAGGGTTCTACATTTCAACCGGCTAGTGACCAGAGCAACCAGCGACCGACGGCAACCTTCGTCCGGATATTGGCCATGGTTCTTCTTCTTTTTAATTCTTGGTTTGGCCGTTACATCCCCTGAAAACTAATGTATTCTTTTTTTATTTTTTAATTGTTCCAGAACCGTGGAGCGGACAAGGTATCAGCCATTACGGGCAGTGTGACGAAGAACAGCAGGTAAGTCTGGTAATTCCCTTCTCTCTTCATGCTACTATGTCTTGCCGTTCAATATTCCATGGTCAGTTCCATCGTGCTCTGTTTTATTCTTTAAACAAATATTATGTTTTCTTGCTTCAGCCTTAAATTTTAATGGCTTATTCATATTAAATCAGTCCAAAAATATTCTATTTTGAGGTAAAAAAAAAAAAAAAAAAAGAAAACAAAGCACGGTGGAACTAAGAAACAAGCTTATGTTTTGTCATTTCAATGGCAGAGCATGATGGAACTATGAAAACGTTGAGAATATGTTTTGCTTTTGCTTCATAGAGTCTCAATGGCAGGGTTCTTTTATTTGTTTGATGTTTCAATGATAGAGTTATATTCTATTTCATTTGTAGCTTAAGAAGCAAGTCTATGAGAAATTGAGAATGTACATTCTGAAGATTTGGCGTTATTTACTTGCCAATTGCGATGTGGATTTCTATAATGTATATTGTAGTTGGTGAAAAACACGAATGAGCTAAAGCCATTTTTATCTGCAATTGTGGCTTAAGATTAGGACTCTCATTACTCGTCACTTTTTTTTTTCCAGTTTCTGTACCTAGAAAGCTAGAAAATAGCCATGAATATCAACTTTCACAACACTTTTTTCTTTTGAAGTTTTGGTTTGGAACGAATAACTTGCTAAAAATTATATAAAAAAAGTATAGTTTAAAAATTGAAAGACAGAATATGTCTTTCTAGCAATGTTGATGAAAAGAATCTTAAATTCAATTAAATCAGGGTTATTGTGTTAGGGGCTGTTGAAAGGATGGCGAGTTACCTTCGTTAGTGTGAAAACTGAAAAGAAACTCTCTCTTATTAAAAATTGAAATTGGTAATGCCAAATCTTCGAAGTGGAGGATCCCCACCTTAAATTTTAGTAATTGAGAGAAAATTATACTTAGTTCGTGGGACATATAAATTTTACCTATAATATATAATAACCAGCACATAACAAGTTGAATACAAATTAAAACTCGATCAATTAGACCATCCAAAAGAATAAAGGGACAAAAGGAGAGTTGGGTTCAGGACTTAAGAACTTCAGAATGTAAATAAGCGGTCATTTCATTACAATTGAAATAGCTGAAACAGGTTCACGGACACTGTTTTTCATCAACTAGAATAGGAACAAATTGCAATTCAACTGACCCTCTTAGCTCTTCTATTTACCTCAACTACGACCAACAACCCAACAGCAGTAGCAACTCAGCCCTCCATGACAGCGAACCTCCTCCGGAGTTTCTTTCCCATTCTCTTGACTTCCCAGTGACCCATGAAGACCCACCTCCACCAAACATGGAAAAACAAGACCAGGCCATTGGTGAGGTTGAAGACAACAAGAAGAGAGAAGGGAATTACCGGACTTACCTACTGTTCTTCGTCACCGGTAATGGTTAAGAATGCCATCACCGCCAGTAATGGCTCATACCTTGTCCGCTCTACCTGTTCTGGAACAATTAAAAAAAAAAAGAATATCTTAGTTTTCAGGGGATGTAACGGCCAAACCAAGGATTAAAAAGAAGAAGAAGAACCATGACCAGTATCCAGACGAAGGTTGCCGCCAGTTGCTCTGATCACTAGCCGGTTGAAAGGTAAGACCCTGACCCTGGACGGGAGTGAGAGGGAGAGGGAGGATGGGAACTGCGGAGGCCAGAGAGACGTGGCGGCCCGGTCCATGTAAGCGAGTTCGAGAACCAGCGTGTAGCGTGGGTTCGATTCGGTATGGGCGAGAGGGTGGTGAGAGGGAAGCACCTCACACGTTTTAAGGACGCGTGGC
The DNA here is from genome assembly GCF_056320005.1 of Nelumbo lutea. Taxonomy (NCBI): domain Eukaryota; kingdom Viridiplantae; phylum Streptophyta; class Magnoliopsida; order Proteales; family Nelumbonaceae; genus Nelumbo; species Nelumbo lutea. The sequence continues at coordinate 124,819,627 of NC_142684.1, forward strand.
GCGTATTCATTCTGCGCGAATGTGAGGACGGTGTGAGGTGCGATATGTTAGAGCCCCTGTATTGTGTGTTGTGTCTGTAATCTGTTGAGTGTCGATCCTCGTCTCGAAGTCACAAAACGATGAAAAATGTATCCACGGCTTCTCTTCCGGAGCCCAAATCGTTGTAGCAGGGAGAACTGATTTATCGTAATTAATCAAGAATGGCACTGCGTGTCGCAGAAACCAGTTTGCTCGGATTCTTTTACCATCCAATTCTTTCCATTTCTCTGAAATCCAACAAACTTTGTAGCAACGCATGTTGTCTCTTCTTTTGTGGTAGTAGCAAACAATGTTTCAGTAGTAGTAGTAGTACAGCATCCACACCGAAGCAATTTTCGGGGAAGAACGCTTACGACGTGTTGGGGGTTTCAGAAACCAGTACCTTAGCTGAAATCAAGGCTTCTTTCTTTAAATTGGCTAAAGAAACCCACCCGGACCTTGTTTGCTCCAACAACGATCCCACGGCCTCCCAACGATTCGTTCAAATCCTTGCAGCTTATGAGGTACTGTTTCGAATTTTCTATAAAGGTGCATGCTTGTTTTCTTCATTGCCTGTTTTCTTTTCTCCAATTTTATTTTCTAATAATTGTACGCTTGACTTCGGCTCTAAAATTGTAAAAAGTTTCATCTTGATTCCATCTTGAGATAGTTATTAACCTATCTTATGCAGTTGGTATGGAATGATACAACATTCTTTTGGATATGAATAGTTAGAGAATCTATGGATTACTCTGTTAGAAAGTATTTGACTGAGGGGAAGTGAGACAAGTGTTTGGAGGTGAAAAAAGGGCGAATTTGCTATGTGCATTGAGCATGAAACGACTTGGGTGAGAACCCAATGACTAATTGAATTTGAGGCAATCGATTATCATATGCATGAGTTTATGAAATTAGCTTCTCGGCCTTGCTTCAAAGTGAAGCATGCTTCTTGGATCAGTTGGATGTTGGCATTTTAGAACCGTCAGGAAGTGACTCATATGTGGGTGTCCTATACTCCTATGTAAATGGAATAATCTCTAAAAAATAGAGCAATTTCATCAAGTTTTGCCTGAATAGATGAGAACTCCCCCAAAAAAATCTGATTTTTCTGTTAATAGATCAAGTAAGCAGATTTCACAATCTTGATAAGAAATGGTGTGGATTGGGGGGAACAATGTAGTTGTTTGAGTTTTTCCCATGCTTCAACTTCAAAGCTTTTCTATTCTTCTATACACCCAAGATTGATGTATGTCTCAGGCAATGGTTTTTGCTCATCTTTATGAGGAGAAACTTCATTCTAGACTCTGTTTCTTTCCTTTTATATTCCCTACATGTTCCCGGTGTAACGATGCACCAAATGGTCCTTGCTCTGTCCCCTCAAAATGAAGGTCACTCTCACATAGCTTCTTAGTATGAAAATTCATGTTTGAGAAAAAAGAGTTGATTGATTTTGACATGATTATTAGCAGTATTTTGAGTTATCATTGACTCACATTTTTATCTATGTAAATTTCATCATTTAAAAAGTATCCCAACTTTTATTTGGTTTTCTTAATTATGCAATATGCACCATCTTGGAGCATTTTTAGTGAGGAATAAAACATCTTTTTGTCGTCCAACTGTGTAAAACATACACCAAAAATAACAGAAAAAATCATGTGTATGAGAATATGGATGGTTAGACAAACTAACCTAGAAAGACTTTTCATCTTATTAATGAGAATATATGCATATACACATACAGCATGGGAATATGAACTGGTAATTCACTATTTCATGGTATACCATGCATAAAATTGAAGTTCTGACATAAACGTTTTTTTGTTAATGTTCCATTGCAGATTCTTTCAGATTCTGAAAAGAGGGCTTGCTATGATAGGTATCTATTCTCTCAAAGAGAGGTTTTACAAAAACGTCCAGAAAGAGGTTCTGCTATGTTCATGTATGATACTCATATAACAACAACCAAGCATATGGAAGTTGTTGAATGGCTAAAATGGTATAGGTTTGCTATAAATGACATTCTGTTACAGAAGAAGACGGTAACTGGATCAGGGTATTTTGACATACTTGAGGGGGAATTTTATTCAGCCATTCATGCAGCTTACTATGGCCCCATAATTGAGTCAATGGACTTTCTTCCAGAATGTTTCGAAGCTGAGGAAAGGTCTACATCTGGAACCCCTGAGGTACTCCATTTGGTTTCAGGGCGTGATCTTTTGGGAATTGTATGCATACCCAACAAGTTTCCTGAATTATCAGATGTTTATTCTGCAAAATTAGCTTCTTCTATGTCTAAGTCATATGGGATTTGTCATTCTGTCAACCATATACAGCTTTCGATGAATGCTCCATCTTCAGACATGGAAGAGAACCCACAAATGCAATTCAGATATCAAAAAGGCTGTGATTCAGATGTTTACAAAGACTTAGAACTGCATATTTCAGGGAAAGTGGTTGCTGTAGCTACTAGAATTCCTCCTAAAAAGTCTTACAATGATATTCATGATGAAGATTCTCAAGACCAGATACATGTTTTTCTTAATTCACATGAAGATCCAATATATGCTAGCAGAACTCCTTCAATGAACTCCTTTTCAGGCAGTTCAATTAGATCTAGGATTCTATTGGGAACAATAATCGGATTGGGGACCAGTCCAGAGGAAGGCTCATGTTCTGTCTACAATAACAGCGGTACAAAAACTCACATGATTATGAAACATAGAACATTGCTGGTTTGTATAATTGTTATCCTTCAATGTCTGTCCCTTTCATCATGCTTGTTTGCTTGGCATTGTATTGTTATCTGCTTCTCTTGCATGGGTTTTAGAGAGCCTTTCTTGGTTCAGCATTGGATCAATTGCCAAAACCAGGGGCAGAGTCACAATGGCCTTGTCCAAAAAAATTGGAACCTCTGTATATTCCCAAGGGGATGACTCTGCTAGTCAGGTCATTTTAATGACCTGGGAATCTTTGATGTGGAAATATGGCTGGAGCTCAAAAAGGATCATATATTCAGCTTGCCTGCTCTACCTATTATTAGGAAATCTTGAACTTAGGACTCCTTGCCATGTTGCCAAAATAAGCCTTTCTTTGTAAGCATCTTTAAGCATATTTTTAGATTTGAATATACTGAAATTTGTCAACTTCTATGAACTCCAATACAAGGTGGGATAGAGGCTATTGTTTACTGTGTAGGGAATAATACATAGCTGACCCTCAATGAGCAAGTTGGATCAGCCATGGAATTTCTCCATGTGACAGAAATAGGTTGTTTGCCTGGCAAAGCAAGGATGGTGAACCATGGGCCTAGAACGTGGAATGAGGGCCTCTTTATAAGTCTGGAGTGGGCACACAGGTTTTCTAGGCCTAAAGAAACACATATATATGACCTAGACAAAAAACATTGGCCCAGACCCCACAAATTTGTGGGTCAATGGACTTGGCTAGCAATGATTGGCACTAGTGAATGGTTTATCACTTGGATAGCATAAAAAAATATTTAACAGCTGTCAATTTATCCATTTCTGTGTGACCTGATTTAGTACCATACAAAAAAAAAAAAAAACAAACAAACAAAAAACTACAGTAGTGTCTTTTTCTGCAAATGTATATTGTATGTGTTTCCATGTGAATGTCTGGATATGTGTTTATAACAAGTGAATTTTTTTCTGATACTTTTGTAGTTGAAATTCTGTTTCAGGTGAAGCATATGCATTGGTATCAAGTTAGAGATGATGTTTCTGTTTGCGAATGTAGATGCAGTAGAGCCCAGTTACTGCCTAGCAGGTAGGCGGATCAATTCCCCAAAAACATTAAGAAATGCGTTAAAATCATTTGAATGAAAATGACTCAGTTTAATTGTTTAACCTTGGTGTTTATCATTTTCATTTTATCCAAGGTGGGCTCAATTGTGTTGGCCATGGTTTTGAAAAATGGACCAGACCGTATGGTTGGACCGGTTGATCCAAGAATTGGTCATGGCTCCAGGTCCGATTTTGGACCCCAAAACCATCCAACCAGGGTTCGGACCAGATGGTCAGACCATTTGACCCAGGAACCGGTGGCCAAAGAGGTTCAGTTTCCGGGTTGGTTTTTAAAACCATAGTGTTGGCAGATATTTCAGAAAACTTAGTTATGTTGTAAAGTTGCCTAGTTGTACCAGTGATTTAAAAGCCACACCTAGCAATGTTTTGAAAATCGTAATCGTATCGTAAATCGTAGAGAAAGTTGAATTGAATCGAATCGTGAATCGTATCATAAATCGTAAGATTATTTCTATTTTTTATAAACTTGTCAAAAAATTAAATATAGATATAACTAAAGGCTAAATATATATTGGAAGGTGACTTTACCCAATTTTTAATCTATATGTATCTAAAATAATAGAATTTACCACTTATACAATAGAAGCCTGAGATGATGTAATCATGTTTGACTTGAAAGTCAAACAAATCCAGATAAAATGGCGCTTTAACCTACACATGATGGAAAATAAACTCAATTTCTAGTCTTAAATAATGTAAATAAATCATTTTCTAGTAAGGGATTTAAAAAAATTTCCCTTGACAAAACTAAATATAAGCCAAAGCATAACAAAGTAGAGAACTAATTCTTAATTGAATTTATTTGAATCGTATAAATCATAAGATTTATGAACCAAATCGTTGGATTCAAGCAAAAATCTTATGGATTCGGACATAAGATTTGAATCGAAACCCTTGGAATTCGTGATTCAAATCATGAATTGTATCATAAATAGTAACATTTTGACAACATTGGCACCTAGGCGTATGGGTGAGACGCATTTTAAGGTATGTGCCTTGCCTAGGTAGGGGTGGCCAGACCGAGCTTTTCATTAGCTATTTGAGCTTGGCTCAATCTATTAAACAGAGCTTCGAGTGAAGCTCGGCTCGTGAGGCTCACAAGCTTAAGCGAGCTTTATTAGGCATATAGAAAATAATATATATTATGCATATAAAATAATAAATATAAAAATATTACACATAGAAAATAATATATAAATAAAAAATAAAAATGTTATATATAATATTTTTATTTTTTATATATAACAATAATAACTAGTTTTTATAATTCTTAATTTTTTAAGTGTCAAATAAAAAAATATAATTTTTTTATTTTTATAAAACATTTGTCTCACAGTCGAGTTTGAGCTTATGAGCTTTTGACTCGAGCTAAACTCGAGATCAAGTCTCTAGCTTGAATCAAGCTCGAGCTTGAGCCTCATACCTAATGGCAAGTTGAGCTCAAATAGCTAGATATTTGGCTTGGCTCGGCTCGAATTCACCCCTAATCCTAGGTGCAACACTTTCAAAAGGCATACGCCTGGTGCGCCTTTTTAAATTTTGCGCTTGCTCACCAAAGCTTCAAGTACCCCCTATTTGCTAATGTTGTTCATTCATTCATCCTAATAAAATATCTTCTTAAAAGACAATTAAAATTATAAAACCATTATTTTTTTGTGTGAGAATTATGAATTTAAGACCCTAAAATGGACTTTTTTGGGCTTGCCTCAATTCCTTGAGGGGCAATGGTACAAAGGCAGCTCATAATTAGGAATGCAATATTTTTTACATCACAGTAGCTACTTGAAGTAATGCAATAGAGGAAAAAAGAGATTGTGGGTTTTACATGCTTGAAAATGTTTTGTATGTTTGACTTTATTTTGTAAATTTTCATTTTAATACACTTTACATGTCATGTTTATGTATTTTAGTTTTAGATAATATTCTTTTTAAATCATTTATTTTAAAATTTAAGTTTATATTTTTTTATTAATATTATGTTTGCATTTTTTATTTTTTGGCACCTTTTGTATTTTGGCGCCTTGCTTCAAAAGGCACGCAACTTGCCTTGCGCCTTAGGCGCAAATTGCTCCTTGCACTTTTATTACACTCTCAAGATCAAATTGATACTGTAGATAGCCATAAATATTATGCATTGGAATTTAACACACTTTCTACAGTAATTGTAGAAACTAGGGTTTCAAGAGAGAGGAAGAAGAGAAGAGAAGAGAAGAGAAGAAGGGGAAGAAGAGAGCAAGTGTTGAGAGGTGTGTGTTTTCACTGTTCACACCCTCAAAAGAATACATTATAATATGAGAAAATAATAATTACAAGAAGGGCCCTATATGAGTGCCCAAATACTGAGAGTATATAAAAGGAGAAAAAACCAAAAACACCCCTGTCTAGCCATTCTCAACACTCCCCCTCAAGCTGAGCATATATGTCAATCATGCCCAGCTTGGCAAGGTTCTTAACAAACTTTGGATGGTGAACACCCTTAGTGAGGCAATCAAATAGTTGGTCTTCTGACCTTACCAAAGGAAGGCAAATCTCCCTGCTAGCAATTCTTTCTCTAATAAAGTGCCTATCCACCTCAATATGCTTTGTACGATCATGTTAGACAAGATTGTGAGCAATATTTATGGCTACTTGATTGTCACAATATAGTCTCATTGGAACATCTGCTTGGATGCCCATCTCAGTCAATAAGGTCTTCAACCAAAGTAGTTCAAACACTCCATGAGCCATTGCCTTGTACTCTGCCTCAACACTAGAACAAGCAACCATAGATTGTTTCTTACTTCTCCAATAAACTACATTGCCTCCAACTAAGGCATAATAACCGGATGTAGATCTTCTATAATCGATGGACCCTGCCTAATTAGCATCTGTGTAAGCCTCAATCTTTAGATGGCCGTGGTTGGAATACAACATCCCTTTGCCAAGGGATCCTTTCAGGTAGGCTAAAATTCTGTTAATTGCCTGCATATGAGATGTCTTAGGTTCATGCATATATTGGCTAACCACTCCAACAACATAGGAAATGTCAAGTCTAGTCAAACAAAGACATAGAATGCATCCCACCAATCTCTGGAAGAACTTCTCCTTCAATAGAGTTCAACTTGTGGTTGGGATTAATTGGAGTTTCTACAGGCTTAACACCCTAATTTTCCAACCTCATAAAGCAAATCAAGTACATATTTCCTTTATGACAGAAAAATCCCCTTCTTGGATCTTGCAACTTCAATGCCAAGAAAGTAACGGAGATCACCAAGGTCCTTAATCTCAAATTCAGAAGCAATGATGACTTTAACTGAGAGATACCTGTGATATCATCACTTGTCACAACAATGCCATCAACATATACTATCAACATTGTTACTCTACCATCAACTCTTCTAATAAATAAGGTGTGGTCAGCCAGAAATTGAGAAAAACCAATCTTTAATATGGCATTCCTGAACCTGTCAAACCATGCTCTTGGAGATTGTTTTAGCCCATACAAAGACTTCTTCAAGCGGCACACTTTTCTATCACTATTAGGAAACTTACCCCAGGTGGTAAGTCCATATACACTTCCTCTTGTAAGTCCCCATTAAGGAAGGCATTCTTTACATCCATTTGATATAAAGGCCACGGGTAATGGGCGGCAAGAGACATGATCACACGAATAGATTTCATTTTATCAACTGGAGCAAAGGTTTCCAGATAATCAATGCCATAAGTCTGAGTGTATCCTTGCGCTTAATAGTATAAACCCACTTACACCCAATAGGAATCTTATCTTTGGGGCAAGGAACAACCTCCCAAGTTTGGTTCTTTATTAGGGCCTCCATTTCTTGGTTCATAGTTTCCTTCTAGTGGGGGCACCGCATTACCTCTGTAACACTGCGAGGGACGGAAACAGAAGAGATAGCAGAAATATAGGCACAATAGGAAGGTTAAAGAGCATCATAAAACACATAGTTAGTGATAGGATACTTTCTACATGTCCTCTTCCCTTTTCAATGGCAATAGGAAGATCAATGTTAGAATCAATAATAGGATTGTCAGGAGGTTCAAGATTATCTGAGTCTAGGGAATCAGATTGTGATGGCCATTCTGCTTCAGGAGCCACCCTCTTATTGCACCTGATGAAAAATGGTTGCCAGAACCGAGGTCGATACATAGGAGGAGGAGGAATAGAGGTAGGAAGAGATGAAGGAATAAAGGTAGGAACAGGAAGGTAAAAGGGAGTCCGATCTTTACTTGCATTCTCCCCCTGAAGAGAAGGACGAGGTGACTGGAAAAAGGAAGAGGATTCAAAAAATGTAACATTCTTAGAAACATATCTCTTGCCAGAGAGAGCATCAAAGCATCTATAGCCTTTCTGGACTAGAGAGTAACCAAGGAATACACACTTAACCGATTTAGGATCAAACTTGCGCCGGGAAGGACTCATATCATGAACAAAACAAACACAACCAAAGACCTTAAGGGGTAGATTAAAAGGAGGTTCATTAGGGAAGAGTAGTTGATGAGGAGAATGAAGGTTAAGGACCCTTGATGGGAGTTTGTTAATGAGACATACAGCTGTCTCAACAACATCACCCCAAAAATGAGTTGGAACATGAGTTTGGAACAATAAGCCTTGAGCGACTTTAACCACATGCCTATTTTTTTCTTTCAGCCACCCCATTTTGTTGTGGAGTATGACTACATGAACTTTGGTGAATAATGTTCATGTCTTCAAGAAATCTATGCAAGTGATGTTCAAAGTATTCCTTCGCATTGTCAGATCTTATTATGTTAACTCTTTTCTCAAATTGTGTCTCGACCATATTCATGAAATTTTAAACAATCATAGAAACTTCATATCTACTTTTCATCAAATAAAACCATGTATACCGGCTGTAGTCATCAATGAAGAGAATGAAATATTTGTAACCCCCCATACAAAGGACAGCATATGGGCCCCAACATCAGTATGGATCAAGTGGAAAGCAACATTACTTCTTTTACTGTTTGCAAAATATGTGTTTTTACATTGTTTGGATAAATGGCAAACTTCACATTCAAAATTCAATTTGGACACAAAATCAAATGTGAAGGCATGAGGTAAAATGTGAAGGCATGCCAGTTATATGGGCACTGGCCCCAGGTGAGGAGGATGTACCACGCTTCTCTAGCTACAACAATATATTCTTGAGTTTGTCCATCACATTAGAGGAGTTAAACACCTCTGAGGGCTTCTTGCAGTACTCACAAATAACATCCTTTTCTCTACAATGGGATGTTTGCTAGTATTTTGCTTGGGTCATGATGACATAAATGTAGAATGATCACTCACAAAGGATTGCATCATGGCAATTCTTCGACTTTCTTCCCCTTGTACAAGAGAGTAAGCAGTAGCAAGAGAGACAACACCTGCACTAAGAATGTGTTGCCTGGTGAAATCAAACTTTGGGTTTAAACCTGCCAAAAATTCAAAGACTCTATTCTCCTCTATGTACTTCCGATACTGCTCACCATCTTCAGGGTCCTTCCAAACTAGAGATTTCAAGTGATCCATTTCTTCCTGAATAGACTGTAGGGAAGAGAAATACATGGCAACAGATCTCTCCCCTTGACGCATACTGCAAACTTCCCTCCAAAGCTGATACACTCTAGCAGTATCGTTAACTTGGGAATAAGTACCAACCACCCTATCCCAGATATTTTTGGCAAATGGAAGAAACATGTAATTTCGAGCAAAATGAGGTTGCATTGAGAAAATCAGCCATGAATCCCAATTTACCCCTCTCAGTAATGGTAAGTTTAGCAGACTAAGACCACTCTAAAAAATTAGTTCCGTCCAGTTTAACAGTAGTTATCATACCATTGGAAATATTTGCAGTTCCCAAGAGCATGTCGGGGACCATCTGAAAATCATTAGATGATTCCATATTCTAAGACACTTTTTCACCAACCAAAAAGGACCCCCAACACTTTAATCGAGGTTCTAGACCCAAAAACCAGGTTACGACACGGTTAAGAACCAAAGGAAGCCTGAAAAAACTAGGTTGGCAGCAAAATAAAAGGAGAAAAAAATCTCCCAAAAATCACAGTGCTCAAAAAATTATGGGACCACTTCCTGTCAATCCCAAATTGAAAAACGGCCTGAATGGTCTAGGTTTTATAGCAGAAAAATATCATTAAACCTGCTGTACATGGCTTGACATCAGATCTAGAATTTCTGCGATTTTTTCCTTTAAAAGTCCACCAAAAATCATAGAAGCTTCATATGATGACAAGAGTCATAACAAAATTTTTCTAAAATCAGGGCGAATCAAATTGTGCTGGTTTCATAGACTGTTGTCGGCACCTGTACGGACTGCTGACGTCATCCGGCAGCGGTCTGACATCAGCAGTTCACCTCTGGGTAGGATATCAGCAGAGAACAACTCCCAGATGCTTCTACCCACTCTGATACCAAGTTGTAGAAACTAGGGTTTCAAGAGAGGAAGAAGAGAAGAGAAGAGAAGGGGAAGAAGAGAGCAAGTGTCGAGAGTTGTGTGTTTTCACTGTTCACACCCTCAAAAGAAATACATTATAATCTGAGAAAATAATAATTACAAGAATTCCCCTATATGGGTGCCCAAATACTGAGAGAGTATAAGAAAGGAGAAAAAACAAAAAACACCCCTGTCTAGCCATTCTCAACATGAGTCTTTTAGAATTCTTGGTTACTATAATTCTTATGTTTTAAACTGGCAAATGTTCTTGATTACTTTACCTGTTTCAAAAAAAAAAAAACTGGAACATGTTCATTCTGCAGATTTTGGCTGTTTGAACCTCGCTGCAGCATGCATGACATTGGTGGTTGGTATGTTGAAACATTTGGACGAGATAAGAAAGGGAGGACAGTACCTTCCCAAAGACTGTGGCATGGCTTTGATACAACTGAACTACCTGAAAAGTAAGTATTATTGTTAGACCATGTTTAAACATTGCTTTAATTTTTCTGGATTTACTGGTAGGGAGTTACAACAACTTCCAGTCTTTAGAGAGTCATATTTTCTGACACATTTGTTAGTGATTGAATTCTGTTCTTATTATTCCAACCCATTCCCTTTTTCAGCATTCACCTCGTCCCTTTTAGAGTTTTCAACTAGCAGCTAGCACCATTTCATATCATCACTCCTCAATGGTATAACGTATGTCTTCTATGTCAATGACCCAACCATGTCAGTCAGCCTAACCTCATCTTGTTGCCTGCTGAGGCTACCATTTGGTTTACATTTCAAGATCCTCTCCTTGGCTACTGTCATTTTAGGTATGCTTGGTTCAGTGATTGCTCAACATTCTCTTCTTCCATTGTTAAGGTGATGCAGGTAACAATCACCAACAGCCAACAATGCAGTCTCCATAGAGAATGTTAAGAATCACTTTAGGAAATAATCAGGCTGTATCTAGGGTGGAAAGTTATAGGGCTTAAGGCTGGTTCATCAAGTCAAAAACTCAAAATAAACTTTTGGTCTAGAGTCAGTATGAGTAATGTTTCACCTATAAAGGTTGCATCTCACCTCCAAAGGGTCTGACATCAACACCAAATAAGAAGACAATGAAAAAGTTATTCCAAAATTTACAATCCCCTTCCGCGACAATGCTCTGGACTTTGTATGGATTTGTTTCCTTAAACTAAAATCTCCAAAAAGTCTTTTTTTCCGTTAAAAAACAGTTTTGATCCATTATAAGTTTGACAATAACTTTTAGAAAGAAAGCAAAACTTTTTATACCTATCCGCAATGTTAAAAGTAATAATACCATAATTCAACACCCCAGTAACCCAAAAAGTAGAAAATGGCATAGTTAAAACATTAGCTATCAATAAATCAGCCATACCTTTCCCAATTCAGGTCCATATTATGGAATCCTGACATGTTGTATAGGTAATAGATAACCTCATGTAATGACAACAAAGACAAGTCAAACAAGTTCTAACTTTTAACTTTTGACACGTCAACTTCAGGATGCCAGAGTTACAGAGTTTAGACAGTTCAGTCTTTTGCTTTGGGTTGAGATCCATGTTGGTTTTAGCTATGATTTTTTTTATGCATTTCACGTAACATAAGTCTTCAGGTACTTGCAAATGTTGTCTAGACATTGATCTAAGTGGGCAACTGGGCATATCATTCTGGTCAATCTACAAACATCTTGTTGGTATCCAGTGATTAATCTAATTATAAGTAGAAGATATGGGATTTTCTTCGATACTAATTGGAATGCTAATGATTATTAATGTGTTCCCAAGTCATGATTCCTTCTTATGTGTAGGAGACTCCATCCTGCAATGTATTTGCTTGCTCTTGCATATAGAACTCTTGATCTTGAAGAAGCAAAACGAAGGAAACGAACAGTTAAGAACATTCTTGAGCCAAAACTTTTCAGCATTCTTCGTTGGTGCAAGAAACTTGTTTACTGAGGATATATGGATTATCAGGGACGTGAAATGTGTCTGAGCTGATCACTAAGCACAAGCCATTAACCTTTGTATGCATATCCTGAGCATTAAAGATGGGTCGTGATATATGTGAAGTTTGTTTAATCAGTTGTGTTGCCTTGTGTCTTCAGGATGTCATGACTTCGAGTCAAAGTGTTGTGCTCCAATTGATTCTTGGACATCTCTCCGAGATGCTTCTCAGGTACAAAAACTAGATGAGGAGCCATAGCATTTCAACTTAATGTTTAGTGAGATTAAAGAAGAAGGACAATTTCATCGTTTATTTTTGCAGTGAATGAGTGGCTAATACCAGATCAAAGAGGAAAATGAGCTGCATTCTATCAATATCACGTCCATGTGAAAGCTTTGAGCTTATTTTTCTACTTGTACATCTAGAAATAAAACGTTTTGAGTAAAATGGATAAGAGAGATTCACCTCGTTTTGAACTTGAGAAGTGCATTATTAAATTGTACTCTTGTTGTATGAATTTCCTTGGTTCTTTTTTTCCATCTATTTATTCTTATATAGCTGTTCAACTGGATTAGAGAGACAACTTGACATATATGTACATTTTTGAAGTTCTGTCTGATTTACCCTTCGATCACAGAGATTAGCAGAAGTTTGCATCAATCGTAGATTAGTGTGTCATGTATATTTGTATGCAGCATATTGTATGTTTACCGAGATTGCAAGAAAAAGTTATATTTAGTGGGTGAATGAAATTCTGGTTTGTATTCCAATAACTTTTACCATGTAACTGGCCAAGAGGAAATTAGGGCTCTTGTTCAATACAACATTTTTATGGTAAATTAGGAGCTTCCGTTGTTTATGTAAACCAAAGAAATGTTGAATCATAAGAGCAATTATTCTATTTTTCTACCCTATATCGGTCTTTTGCAATTGTTCTTTTCAAGGTGCCCTGATTCTCTATCGTTATGCCGTATGCCTTCTTTTGCTTTTGCCCTTTGTGCCTGAAGAGGTAGTTGTCATGTCAGTTATCGGGTCAATTCCTGGTGTGCTTTTGAATTTTTAAGGTGCCCTGATTATTTTTTTTTTTTTGAAAATAATCCTCAGATCCATGCTATGATCCTCTTATTGGGTGCTATAGACGTAATTCCAGTATTATTACTGAAAAGAAAATCTATAAGGGGAGAGAGAGAGAAGGGCAAATATTTTAAAGTATTCTTAAAATATTCTTATTGTTTAGATGTTTAGATAGTCTTAAATTATTCTTAATTTTTCTGACAATTATTTAAATTGTCCCTTATCGTGAATTTTCCATCACACTCTGTTCACATGTGGCATCATGTGACTGATATATCTATACTATTTTAAAAAGTATGAATAGCTTCAACAATGTTTTTGGAATTTTTTGAGGACAAAATTTATTCCCTTTATATTTAAATTTATCAATAAAAAATGAGGGCAAATAGAGTAGTTGGCTATTGATATTAAATGGGTTGAAAAGAGGTAATTTTAAGATTTTCAATGTATTCAATTCTCTCATTGAATCCAACATTTAAGGTATAAATTTGCATTCATCTTCATTGAATCATATATTTAAGGCTTTTTTGTTTTTTCTCATCATCAATTCTATAATTAAATAAAATTAATAATTTCAATAACATAAAAAAACTTATATTTTTAATATCTACCTAGAAAAAAAATAGTGTTTTCATAAAACCATTTGGGTCAAATGGGCCAATTCATTTTGTTACAATTAAATACTAAAATTTAAAAGTATAAAAATTAAAAAAAAAATGAGAACATTTTTAACATCATACAATAAGTATGATAAACAATGTTTATCATATTTATAAAAACGATAAGTATGACCCGGAGGTCGACCCGCTTTTACCTTTATGTCACAAGTCATCGGTTTGATTATCAAGGTCAAACAAGTCAAACACTATATGTGTGTATAAAAATACATATTTTATCAATAAATAGAATAATTATGTTTTACATATATTATAGTTATATTTTACGTATATTACATATAATATATGTATTATTTAACATTTATTTATGTTTTATAATTCAGATTTTATTTTTTTTATTATAAAAATATTAAAATTACAATTTGGGGCCAAAAAATGGATTTTTCACGAAAATAGCAAGGCAAGGCACCTAAGGCCCTTGGGATGTATAGATATTAAAAAGTTATGGCTTTCAAAAGTTGGAACATAATTAAGTGCACAACCTGCAACCTGGTTACCGGGTCGAATATGATAGTGGTTGAACTGCTTGGTTTAGACGACATTTAATTGAAAAGGGAAGTTTCAAAAAAACCAAACCCATGATCAAGGCCGAGTGATGGTTCAATCGGTCAGATCAACATGTTGAAAACATTGATGATAAATAAGAAATGTTTTTTTATTAATGATGGAAATGGAATTTAAAATTTAAAACCAATTGAAAGTAAAATTGTTTTCCTATTATCTCTTATTAAATCGCATATCTAAGGTATATTTTCTTATTAAATCCTATATTTAAGATATATTTTCTCATTATTAAATTCACAACATTAATTTTAATAATATAAAAATAAATATTTTTAAAATTAATTTGAAAACAAAATCATTTTCTTCCCTCTTGGTGGTGGGTAAGCAATTCAACCATTTGGGGTCAAATGCGTTAATAAATAATGTCATAATTAAATGATAAAAAATAAAATAAATAAATAATATAATACAAAAAATTAAAAAAATTGGGCACACCACTAATATTGCATATTCATTATACCGGAAAATAATAAGTATTAAATGTAAGAAGTAATTTTATAAATGATGAAAATGGAATACTAAAATTAAAATCAACCTAGAAATGAAATTATGTCATAGTCAAATAATAAAAAATTTAAAAACAGAAAATACGAAGAATCACAAGAATAAATTTTGTACATAAGATATAATGTTATATATTTATAAAAAATAAAATATTGGGTACATCTATAATATTATACATTTATTATATTGAACAAAAATAAATATTATATATAAGATATAATTTTATCAATAATGAAAATGCAATACAAAATTTAATGTCAACCTAGAAATCAAACTTTTTTTTTGGGTCATGGGTTAGTCATTTAGGTCAAATGGAATAATTGATGATATGATAGTTAAATAATAAATATTTAAAAAGTACAAGTAGTCAAAAGAATATATAAAATATATATTAATTATGTCAAGCAAAAATTAAGTTTGATAATTAAAAATTATTTATGTAATGTAGATGAAATATATAATTTAAAACGGGTACAAAAGCAAAACTATTTTCTTATCTAAAAGATGGGTCAATGGGCCAACTTTTCAAAGAAATTCATCATGTCATAATTGAATAATAAATATTTAAAAAATATTGAAACAAAAAATAAAAAAGTACAGAGTTTTGTTAGGCATTTCAAAGCATTTCTAATGTTATATAATCACCATATTAAACTAACCATGGATATTATATATATTTCACAGAGTTTTGTTAGACATTTTGGATCAGTTTCACTTTGGCCATTTGTAAACCGACCAAAATTGAATGACCTAACCATGGATATTATATATATTTCACATTTTAAAAGTAATTTTTAATATGAAAAAGTGATAAATTTCCCATATTTCTTAGTCTAAAATGTTTCATTTCATAAATCTAATTTTTAAATTTATTTTTTAATAATTGTTGTGAGTAAGGTGGTTAAGGCTATGTACGGGAGTCTCCTTGAAGGAGAAAGTAAAGCTGAGTGTAGGAGGTAGGCTAAAGGTTAGGGCAAATGAGGTGATAGAATGATTATCTCTTTATGAATTGGACCCATATTTATAAGGAGGGATCCTGAGGTCCCGAAAGGAAGGAGCCAAAAGTGTTTGGTTCCCATTAGGAAAGGGAATCTTGGATTTGGTGCCAGTTGTTAGGTAACACTGCTAGGGTTTTGCCACATGTCTTATGTGCTACTTCCTTTCGTGGCCCTTTTAAAAAGACATGGCATGGGTGACATCACTATTTGACTTGCACACCCTCATTAGGCTCATGGGGTGTCCCGTCATGCGCGTTATTTAATGACGCTCATGTTTTTATTATTTGTTTCTGATCTGTGGGAGTCTACGCTTATCACAATTCTATGATGACTTTAAACTCATCACAAGTCCGTAGTTCATCACAGTTCTGCAATGGATTTAAACTTATCGTATGTCCGCATAGGTCCAAAGTTCATTACAACCTATTTCAGCTATGAGTTTATCACAAATGTGTGATGAATTATAAATTCATCATAGATGAGCAATGACTTATGGACTCATTATAGGCATTCACATAGTATTAGTTTGACACCTCCTCTGTTCTGATGGTCTAAGTAACCACCATGTAGCTACAATTGCATTATAACTTTTAAAATTAAATTAAATTTTTAAGTTTAAATCTTTTGAACCAATTGACCTTTTGTGAAAACCGACCCAAACCGATACAACTTGAGTGGGTCGATTTTCACAAATGGTTAATCATCGGCTTTAGCTAACCAACTCCCCAACCTGAATAGGTCAATTTGGTTGGCCAAATAGCATATGACCAGTCCGAACCAACTTATGAACACTCATAATTTTAGCTAAATTAATAGTCTTATCTCCGATAAATAACAATAGTCTAATCTCCAATAATTATTAAAAATTTATAGCAAAAACACGCAATTATTGAAAATATATTGATAATGAAATTTTACAATAATTACAAAAGTATAATAACTATTAAAAATATATGAACTTAGTCAATAAATAGTATAATCTCAAATAATAGTTTAATCTCTAATAAATATTAATTAATCAATCAGTTATAAGAAAAATACAATAAGTACAATAAATTAAATTTAAAAAATTCAATGATAGTAGTTTAATCTCCAATAATTATTGAAAGCTTTTTGTGAAATAACAGAACAAAATAAATTTATAGATAATCATTGAAAATACATTTATCACAAAAAATAATAAATAATTAATGAAATATAATAAATATTAATTTAGTATATATAATTAGATAAAAAATACAGATTAAGAGTTTAAAATTATTATAAATAAATATTAATGTTTTTGAAAGTTATTTTCTCGAATTATTACTTGATATAAGTGAAATTAGTTATTTACAATATTATGCAAAAATATTAAATTATTATTATTTTCAATATTATGTTATAAATTACTTTTCTACTTTTTAGAATTTTTTTAAATTTATTACATAATTTCTTCATTTTAACCATTTAAAATCTAGTTATGTTAAATATTTTGTTATTTAAATTATTTAGTTATTTAAATGCTTAAATAATATGTAAAATATTCAGATTTTAAAATTTTAATTATTTATTGAATTTAATTATCCATAAA